>NC_140987.1:323972573-324252221 GCF_052327205.1 Somniosus microcephalus | reverse complement strand
CGCTCTCTCGTCTTCCCCCGTCGCTCATCTCTCTTCCCCCCAGTCGCTCTCTCTCTTCCCCCCAGTCGCTCTCTCTTCCCCCCCAGTCGCTCTCTCTCTACCCCCCCAGCTCGCTCTCGTCTCTTCCCCACAGTCGCTCTCTCTCTTCCCCCCAGTCGCTCTCCTCTTCTCCCCCCTGTCGCTCTCTCTCTTTCCCCCCCAGTCGCTCTCTCTCTTCCCCCCAATCGCTCTCTCTCTTCCCCCCAGGTCGCTCTCGTCTCTTCCCCCCCAGTCGCTCTCTCTCTTCCCCGCTCAGCTCTCTCTTCCCTCCTGTCGCTCTCTCTCTTCCCCCCCAGTCGCTCTCGTCTTCCCCCCCAGTCGCTCTCTCTCTTCCCCCCAGTCGCTCTCTCTTCCCCCCAGTCGTTCTCTCTCTTCCCCCCAGTCGCTCTCCTCTCTTCCCCCCCCAGTCGCTCTCTCTCTTCCCCCCCAGTCGCTCTCTCTCTTCCCCCCCAGTCGCTCTCTCTCTTCCCCCCCAGTCGCCTCTCTCTTCCCCCAGTCGCTCTCTCTTCCCCCCAGGTCGCGCTCTCTCTTCCCCCCCAGTCGCTCTCATCTCTTCCACCCCCAGTCGCTCTCTCTCTTCCCCTCAGCCGCTCTCTCTCTTCGCTCTCTCTCTTCCCCCCCAGTCGCTCTCTCTCTTCCCCCCCAGTCGCTCTCTTTTCCCCCCCAGTCGCTCTCTCTCTCTCTTCCAACAACAACATGCCCTCAAAAAAGCCTCAGCACTGCTGGGCACTCCAGCTAGTAAACCTATAAACTAGTAACCTTAATATTAAACCGCAATCCCGAAAAGCTTAATGCTGCAAAAAGAGTAAAAGGGAACAAAAGGGAATTTATGTTTAATTTTATTTCAGCAACTTACAAATGTTCACTCATTCCCACAAACATAGAAAAGATAAGATAAGTCTGGAGACAGCTCTGAATTTCACCCTGTACTTTCCTCTAATAAGAACATAAGAATCAGGAGCAGGAGTCGGCCATTTGGCCCCTCGAGCCTGCTCTGCCATTCAATAAGGTCATGGCTGATCTTCTGCCTCAACTCCACTTTCCTGCACTATCCCCATACCCCTTGATACCATTAATATTCAACAATCTATCGATCTCTGTCTTGAATACACTCAACAACTGAGCCTCCACAGCCCTCTGGGGTAGAGAATTCCAAAGATTCACCACCCACTGAGTGAAGAAATTTCTCCTCATCTCAGTCCTAAATGGCCGACCCCTTATTCTGAAACTGTGACCCCTGATTCTAGACACCCCAGCCAGGGGTAACATCCTCCCTGCATCTACCCGGTCAAACCCTGTAAGAATTTTGTGTGTCAAAGAGCTCACCTCTCATTCTTCTAAACTCTAGAGAATATAGGCCTAGTCTACTGAACCTCTCCTCATAGGACAATCATTCTAACAATATTAATCAGATTTTGCAATAACAAGGCCACTTGTGATCATACGTCATCCTGAAAGTTCGAAAGCCATCGATTTTGTAGAACAGCCATTCTAACAAAAAGCTTAGGGTCATTTAGCTTTGGCAATGCCTAATCGCTCAAAATAGCCTCATTAGCCCATATTCCTACACCCCTGGCCCCCGATGTCCAATTCCCCTGTACCTCAATATCCAACTCCCCCCCGACCCCCAATATCCAACTCCATCCGCTCCCCACCCACCCATGTCGGACTCTCCTGCGCGCTGCTCCCTGGCTGCCTACGTGCCCAACATCCTCTCAATCTGGCTGGCTGCAGCTGGGAAACCGGTTTAAAAAATCAAATAACAACAGAAAATGCTGGAAACACTCAGCAGATGCTGCCTGACCTGCTGAGTGCTTCCAGCATTTTCTGTTGTTATTTCAGATTTCCAGCATCCGCAGTATTTAGCTATTGAAAAATCAAATGATGTCCTGCCGTTAAATTCGACAGGTTTATACTTCTGGGTTTCCCAGCTGCTAAATCTCTCCTCTCGCCCTCAACCTTCCAGCCTCACTAAATCTCTCCCCCCACCCTCAACCCTCCAGCCTCACTAAATCTCTCCCGCCGCCCTCAACCTTCCAGCCTCACTAAATCTCTCCCCCCACCCTCAACCTTCCAGCCTCACTAAATCTCTCCCGCCGCCCTCAACCTTCCAGCCTCACTAAATCTCTCCCCCCACCCTCAACCTTCCAGCCTCACTAAATCTCTCCCCCCACCCTCAACCCTCCAGCCTCACTAAATCTCTCCCGCCGCCCTCAACCTTCCAGCCTCACTAAATCTCTCCCGCCGCCCTCAACCTTCCAGCCTCACTAAATCTCTCCCGCCGCCCTCAACCTTCCAGCCTCACTAAATCTCTCCCGCCGCCCTCAACCTTCCAACCTCACTAAATCTCTCCCCCCACCCTCAACCTTCCAGCCTCACTAAATCTCTCCCGCCGCCCTCAACCTTCCAGCCTCACTAAATCTCTCCCCCCGCCCTCAATCTTCCAGCCTCACTAAATCTCTCCCCCCGCACTCAACCTTCCAGCCTCACTAAATCTCTCCCCCCGCCCTCAACCTTCCAGCCTCACTAAATCTCTCCCCCCGCCCTCAACCTTCCAGCCTCACTAAACCTCTCCCCCCGCCCTCAACCTTCCAGCCTCACTAAATCTCTGCCCCTGTAGTGTATGTAACCTGTACCACCTTAAGAGGATACCTTAAGGTGATGGACTACTTTTTGATGGCTCCTGTACATTGTAGTACCGGTGGTGACCACACCAGTATATAAACCCTGTGGAGCAAAGTGTATTCCAGTTCAGCCCTGACCCTCAGTTACTAAAGACCTGTTTAAGTATTTCTGTAGTCTGTGTCCAGTTATTCAGCATAACTACATTTGAAAGCACAGACTCAACAGTGGCGACGAGTCTGATCTTACCTAGCGGCAGTTGCATCAAAGGAAGCTTCACCTCTGAAACGGGCGTCGAACAAGGACATCCACCCTCAACATCCTGCTGGGCACTGCATAGCACGGGAGGCAATCGGGAACCCGGGTTGAGTTCTGGCCACGAAGTCTAACATCAGTGAACATCCCTTCGACGACAGCGGCGGGTAAGCCCGATCGAGCGGCACGGGGGGGAAGTCGGCCGAGTTGTCAGTAAGAGAAGGGGAGGGAAACGATGAAACAGGCGGAGAACACGACCACAGCCGGTGTCAGGGGCTGGACTGCAATCGGGGCAGAGACGCGCAGCAACCAGAAAAGCGTTTATGTCCACAAGGACCGCGGGAGCAGCGGGGAACAAGAGCAGCAGCGTCGGGGAAAATAAAGGACCGCTGGGAGACGAGAACGGCAACAGCACAGTAATTGCCATTTTTAGTCGGCGGGGGAAGAAGACAAGCGCGGGAAAAGCAGCCAAGCGCGGGAAGCCGCCATTTTGAAAAATAAAATAAAATAATAATCATAATCCGAAGGAAAGGAAACTCAACAAGGATGCCAAAAACGGGTAACATCACTGCTTTTGATAGCGATGTGGAAGATTGGGCCACTTATGTGGAACGCGTTGAAGTTTACTGTACAGCGAATGAGGTACTGCTGGATAAGAAAGCACTAACCCTATTAAACTCGATGGGTGCGAAGACATACGGGTTATTAAGGAACCTTGTAACACCAGATAAACCGGTAGGAAAGAGTTTCGCGGATATTCTTACTATCCTGCAAGGGCATTTAAACCCCACGCCGCTGCTGATAGCGGAACGATTTAAATACTACAAAAGAATTCAATTTAAAGAGGAAAGCAACGCTGAATTCTTAACAGAACTGCACAAGTTATCAAAGTACTGTCAGTTCGGTACAGGACTAGCAGACGCACTGAGAGATAAGTTTGTGTGTGGGCTCCTAAGGGAAGGAACCCAGAAGCGACTGCTAGAGGAAAAGGATCTTACGCTGGACAAAGCTTTCAGCATTGCAGCATCGCACAAGGCAGCAGCACGAGGCACTGCAGAAATGCAGCAAAGGCCATTGGAATTCAGCACCAATGAAATGGCATTGGGCGCAGTAAAGTGCTATCGTTGCGGAAGGACAACGCATGACCAGAACCAGTGCTGGTTCAAAGATAAAGAATGCAGGCAATGTGGCAAACTTGGTCACATAGCGAGAGTATGCCGGTCAGGAAAGAAGACCAGCAGCAAAAAGTCGCCGCAGGAGAAGTACAAAAAAGTACACAAGGTGACAGAGAACAGTTCGGATGAACAGAAGACGGATTCAGACTCCAGCAGTAAGGAACTGGGTTGTCTAAAAATACATAATGTGGGTAACACAACAGACCACCAAACTATCTGGGTCATGCTTCGGATAGCAGGAGTCCAAGTGAAGATGGAATTGGACACTGGATCGGCATTGACGGTCATGAATAAGCAAGATTACAAAAGGTTATTCTCACACATTCCCCTGAGGGATACGGAGATTGTATTGAAACCATACACGGGGCAAAGAGTATACCCCATTGGAAAGATAAAGGTAAATGTGGTCTACAATGGTAAAGAAAGTCAGGAAATGGACTTGTATGTGTTACCTGATGGAGGTCTGCCACTACTGGGACGGGAATGGATCCGGAGAATAAATGTGGACTGGCATTCCATACAAGCACTAACTGTAGATTCCTGTAAAGAGGACGACGTCAAACCTAAACGACTGTCCAAAATATTGGACGATGCTAAGGAGGTGTTCCAACAGGGACTGGGAACACTGAAAGGAATTACGGCAAACATCAAGGTTGAAGAACATGCAAACCCAAAATTTTTCAAAGCCAGATTATGCGATACGACCTGCTGTGTAAGCAGAGCTGGAAGGGCTAGAACGTTCAGGAGTACTGTCAAAGGTGGACTGGAGCGAATGGGCCACACCCATTGTTCCCGTCATGAAGCGTTCGTTGAGCAACAAGCCGGGGGAACCTGGGAAGGTTCGCATCTGTGGCGATTTCAAGATCACTGTTAATCCGGTTCTTCACACGGTGCAATATCCGCTTCCGCGGATTGAAGATATCTTCGCTTCGCTGTCTGGCGGGAAACACTTCACCAAGATAGACCTGGCGCAGGCGTACCTACAGATGGAAGTTGATGAAGCGTCACGCCAGTATCTCACGATCAACACACATAAGGGCTTATATCGGTATAATAGACTGGTTTTTGGAGTGGCATCGGCTCCAGCGATTTGGCAAAGGGCCATGGAGCAGGTATTGCAGGGAATTCCAGGCACACAATGCTACCTGGACGACATTCTGATTACAGGAGATGATGATAAGGAGCACCTCGCGAATTTGGAGCAGGTGCTCACCAGATTGAAAGAATATGGACTCAGAGTTAATCGCCAGAAATGTGAGTTCTTTCAAAACGAATCTCGTACTGCGGCCATGTCATTGACCAGGAGGGGCTCCATAAGTCACCTGACAAGATCGAAGCTGTTGTGAAAGCTCCCGCTTCGGAAAATGTATCCCAGTTGAGGTCGTTCCTTGGGTTGGTTAACTATTACCACAAGTTTCTTCCAAATTTATCCACGGTGTTACACCCGCTGAACACTCTTTTGCAAATGGGAGTACCATGGAAGTGGAGCGAGGATTGTAAGCGGGCTTTTCAAAAAAGCAAGGCACTGATCACCTCTAAGGAAGTGTTGGCTCACTTTAACCCAACGCTGCCTATTCGCTTAGCTTGTGATGCTTCTCCATATGGTATCGGGGCAGTGCTCTCACATAAGTTGCCAAATGGCTTGGAAAGGCCAGTCGCGTTCGCATCCAGATCATTGACCTCTGCAGAGCGCAACTATGCTCAGATAGATAGGGAGGCTCTCAGCCTCGTGTGGGGAGTTAAGAAATTTAACCATTACCTGCAAGGCCAAAAGTTTACGCTGCTGACAGATCACCAGCCTTTGGTTTCCATTTTTAACCCTAAGAAGGGTGTTCCCGTTATGACGGCGCAGAGGCTTCAGAGATGGTCCCTTTTCCTAAGGGCACATCAATATGATATCGAATTCAAAGGTACAAAGCAACATGGTAATGCTGATGGGCTGTCGCACCTGCCACTACCTACAGCGGAAGAGGCACCGGCAGTTGACCCTGTCGAGATATTTCACTCGACCATCATCGAATGCTTACCAGTCACCAATGCGAGTATTGAGAGAGAGACCCGAAACGACCCGACACTGTCTCGGGTCTACGATTTGACAGTGAAGGGATGGCCAGCACATGGCGACCCACTGTTACCAGCATTCTCAGCCAGACGAGAACAGCTGTCCGTCTGTCAAGGAACATTGATGTATGGAACAAGGATGATTATTCCTCCTAAATTAAGGGAGAGAGTTCTGAAGGAACTGCATGAAGGTCATCTGGGGGGAGTCAAGGTGAAAAGCCTTGCTAGGGCTTATGTGTGGTGGCCAGGTATCGACAAACAAATAGAGGATCTGACTAAAAGCTGCTCAGGGTGCCAAAACGTTCAAAACGCACCTCCAATTGCACCGCTGCATCCGTGGGAATGGCCTTCAACCACATGGCAACGTGTGCATATCGACTTTGCAGGTCCATTCATGGATTCCATGTTTTTGATAGCGGTAGACGCACATTCTAAATGGCCAGAAGTTGCCTCACAGCGCCAGGGACCCGGGTTCGAATCCGGCCTCGGGTGACTGTGTGGAGTTTGCACATTCTCCCCGCGTTTGCGTGGGTTTTCTTCGGGTGCTCCGGTTTCCTCCCACAGTCCAAAGATGTGCAGGTTAGGTTGATTGGCTATGATAAATTGACCCTTAGTGTTAGGGGGATTAAATATGTGGGGTTACGGGGATAGGGTGGGATATGTGTTGGTGTAGGGGTTACGGGGATCGGGTGGGATATGTGTCGGTGCAGGCTCGATGGGCCGAAATGGCCTCTATCTGCTCTGTGGAGTTTCTGTGATTTCTGTGAAGATGTCGACCACCACCTCTGAAAAGACGATCGCAGTTCTAAGAACCATATTTGCAAGGAATGGGTTGCCGGAACAAATATGTTCAGACAACGGACCACAGTTCGTGTCAGAAGAATTCCAGAAATTCATGAAAAAGAATGGGGTGAAACACTATACATCTGCCCCATATCATCCGGCTACCAATGGGTTGGCCGAGAGATTTGTACAAACGTTCAAAAAGGCGATAAAGGCCATGAGCGAAGACCATATTCCACTACAACACAAGGTGGACAATTTCCTGATGGCATATCGAAACGCCACGCATGCAGTGACAAATCAAAGCCCTGCCATAATGTTCTATAACAGGAGGCTGCGGTCCCGGTTGGATTTGTTAAAACCCAATGTGCGTAGGGAAGTCGAAAACAAGCAATTCCAGCACGTAAATAACAAGGCCACTCGGAGTTTCGAAATAGGACAACCAGTGTTGGCCAGGGACTATAGGAATGATAAATGGCAATCCGGAACAATTCGTGCCCGACAAGGACCCTTGATGTACACGGTAGACGTTGGAGAGAACGTAATACGACGTCATGCTGACCAACTTGGGGAATCGAGAACAAGTGTCGACCCCATGTCTACGGCAGAGACACCAGTTGAAGAAGTTATTGAGCCTCTAGCATCTACCTCAGACTCGAACGTACATGATGATGTTCAATCCATAGGAGATCAAATGGATGAGTCACCCCAGCAACGAGAACCAGAGACCCCTGAAAGGCGTTATCCGGCCCGGATCAGGAGGCCTCCTCAGAGGCTGAATCTTTGAACAGTTTTGTGTGAAAGTTGTATGTATGTTATCCATGTAATGTTTAAATTGGGGTGTACACTGTTAAGCTAAAAGGGGAGGAATTGTAGAGCATGTAACCTGTACCACCTTAAGAGGATACCTTAAGGTGATGGACTACTTTTTGATGGCTCCTGTACATTGTAGTACCGGTGGTGACCACACCGGTATATAAACCCTCTGGAGCAAAGTGTATTCCAGTTCAGCCCTGACCCTCAATCACTAAAGACCTGTTTAAGTATTTCTGTAATCTGTGTCCAGTTATTCAGCATAACTACATTTGAAAGCAGTCTCAACAGTCCCCACCCTCAACCTTCCAACCTCACTAAATCTCTCCCCCCACACTCAACCTTCCAGCCTCACTAAATCTCTCTCCCCGCCCTCAACCTTCCAGCCTCACTAAATCTCTCCCCCCAGCACCCTCCAGCCTCACTAAATCTCTCCCCCCGCCCTCAACCCTCCAGCCTCACTAAATCTCTCCCCCCAGCCCTCAACCTTCCAGCCTCACTAAATCTCTCCCCCCACCACCCTCCAGCCTCACTAAATCTCTCGCCCCGCCCTCAACCCTCCAGCCTCACTAAATCTCTCTCCCCACCCTCAACCCTCCAGCCTCACTAAATCTCTACCCCCACCCTCAAACTTCCAGCCTCACTAAATCTCTCTCCCCACCCTCAACCCTCCAGCCTCACTAAATCTCTCCCCCCGCCCTCAACCTTCCAGCCTCACTAAATCTCTCTCCCCACCCTCAACCCTCCAGCCTCACTAAATCTCTCCCCCCGTCCTCAACCTTCCAGCCTCACGAAATCTCTCCCCCCGCCGTCAACCTTTCAGCCTCACTAAATCTCTCCATTCGCCCTCAACCCTCCAGACTCACTAAAACACTCCCCCGCCCTAAACCTTCCAGCCTCACTAAATCACTCCCCCGCCCTCAACCTTCCAGCCTCACTAAATCTCTCCACCCACCCTCAACCTTCCAGCCTCACTAAATCTCTCCCCCCGCCCTCAACCTTCCAGCCTCACTAAATCTCTCTCCCCACCCTCAACCTTCCAGCCTCACTAAATCTCTCCCCCCACCCTCAACCTTCCAGCCTCACTAAATCTCTCCCCCCACCCTCAAACTTCCAGCCTCACTAAATCTCTCCCTCCGCCCTCAAACCTCCAGCCTCACGAAATCTCTCCCCCCACCCTCAACCTTCCAGCCTCACTAAATCTCTCCCCCCACCCTCAACCTTCCAGCCTCACTAAATCTCTCCCCCCGCCCTCAAACTTCCAGCCTCACTAAATCTCTCTCCCCACCCTCAACACTCCAGCCTCACTAAATCTCTCCCCCCACCCTCAAACTTCCAGCCTCACTAGATCTCTCTCCCCACCCTCAACCCTCCAGCCTCACTAAATCTCTCCCCCCGCCCTCAACCTTCCAGCCTCACTAAATCTCTCCCTTCGCCCTCAACCCTCCAGACTCACTAAATCTCCCCCCCCGCCCTCAACCTTCCAGCCTCACTAAATCTCTCTCCCCGCCCTCAAACCTCCAGCCTCACTAAATCTCTCCCCCCACCATCAACCTTCCAGCCTCACTAAATCACTCCCCCGCCCTAAACCTTCCAGCCTCACTAAATCTCTCCCCCTGCCCTCAACCCTCCAGCCTCACTAAATCACTCCCCCGCCCTCAACCTTCCAGCCTCACTAAATCTCTCCCCCCGCCCTCAAACCTCCAGACTCACTAAATCTCTCCCCCACCCTCAACCTTCCAGCCTCACTAAATCTCTCCCCCCACCTTCAACCCTCCAGACTCACTAAATCTCGCCCCCCGCCCTCAACCTTCCAGCCTCACTAAATCTCTCTCCCCGCCCTCAAACTCCAGCCTCACTAAATCTCTCCCCCCACCCTCAACCTTCCAGCCTCACTAAATCACTCCCCCCGCCCTCAACCTTCCAGCCTCACTAAATCTCTCTCCACGCCCTCAAACTCCAGCCTCACTAAATCTCTCTCCCCGCCCTCAACCTTCCAGACTCACTAAATCTCTCCCCCCACCCTCAATCCTCCAGCCTCACTAAATCTCTCCCCCCGCCCTAAACCTTCCAGCCTCACTAAATCACTACCCCGCCCTCAACCTTCCAGCCTCACTAAATCTCTCCCCCCACCCTCAACCTTCCAGACTCACTAAATCTCTCCCCCCGCCCTAAACCTTCCAGACTCACTAAATCACTCCCCCGCCCTCAACCTTCCAGCCTCACTAAATCTCTCCCCCCACCCTCAACCTTCCAGCCTCACTAAATCTCTCCCCCCGCCCTCAAACTTCCAGCCTCACTAAATCTCTCTCCCCGCCCTCAACCCTCCAGCCTCACTAAATCTCTCCCCCCGCCCTCAACCTTCCAGCCTCACTAAATCTCTCCCCCCGCCCTCAACCTTCCAGCCTCACTAAATCTCTCCCCCCACCCTCAACCTTCCAGCCTCACTAAATCTCTCCCTCCGCCCTCAAACTTCCAGCTTCACTAAATCTCTCCCTCCGCACTCAGCCTTCCAGCTTCACTAAATCTCTCCCCCACCCTCAACCCTTCAGCCTCACTAAATCTCTCCCCCCGTCCTCAACCTTCCAGCCTCACTAAATCTCTCTCCCCGCACTCAACCTTCCAGCCTCATTAAATCTCTCCCCCCGCCCTCAACCTTCCAGCTTCACTAAATCTCTCCCCTCGCCCTCAACCTTCCAGCCTCACTAAATCTCTCCCCCCGCCCTCAACACTCCAGCCTCACTAAATCTCTCCCCCAGTCCTCAAACTTCCAGCCACACGAAATCTCTCCCCCCGCACTCAACCTTCCAGCCTCATTAAATCTCTCCCGCCGCCCTCAACCTTCCAGCCTCACTAAATCTCTCTCCCCGCCCTCAACCTTCCAGCCTCACGAAATCTCTCTCCCCGCCCTCAACCTTCCAGCCTCACTAAATCTCTCCCCCCGCACTCAACATTCCAGCTTCACTAAATCTCTCCCCCCACCCTCAACCTTCCAGCTTCACTAAATCTCTCCCCCCGCCCTCAACCTTCCAGCCTCACCAAATCTCTCTCCCCGCCCTCAACCTTCCAGCCTCACTAAATCTCTCTCCCCGCCCTCAAACTTCCAGCCTCACTAAATCTCTCCCCCCGGACTCAACCTTCCAGCTTCACTAAATCTCTCCCCCCACCCTCAGCCTTCCAGCTTCACTAAATCTCTCCCCCAGCCTCAACCTTCCAGCTTCACTAAATCTCTCCCCCCGCACTCACCCTTCCAGCTTCACTAAATCTCTCCCCCCGACATCAACCCTCCAGCCTCACTAAATCTCTCCCCCCGACCTCAACCTTCCAGGTTCACTAAATCTCTCCCCCCGACCTCAACCTTCCAGGTTCACTAAATCTCTCCCCCCACCCTCAACCTTCCAGCCTCACTAAATCTCTCCCCCCGCCCTCAACCTTCCAGCCTCACTAAATCTCTCCCCCCACCCTCAGCCGTCCAGCCTCACTAAATCTCTCCCCCCGCCCTCAACCCTCCAGCCTCACTAAATCTCTCCCCCTACCCTCAACCCTCCAGCCTCACTAAATCTCTCCCCCCGCCCTCAAACCTCCAGCCTCACTAAATCTTTCCCCCCGCCCTCAACCTTCCAGCCTCACTAAATCTCTCCCCCCGACCTCAACCCTCCAGCCTCACTAAATCTCTCCCCCCGACCTCAACCTTCCAGGTTCACTAAATCTCCCCCCCCACCCTCAACCTTCCAGCTTCACTAAATCTCTCCCCCCGCCCTCAACGTTCCAGCCTCACTAAGTCTATCCCCCCGACCTCAACCTTCCAGGTTCACTAAATCTCTCCCCCCACCCTCAACCTTCCAGCTTCACTAAATCACTCCCCCGGCCTCAACCTTCCGGCCTCACTAAATCTCTCCCCCCACCCTCAACCCTCCAGCCTCACTAAATCTCTCCCCCCACCCTCAAACTTCCAGCCTCACTAAATCTCTCTCCCCACCCTCAACCCTCCAGCCTCACTAAATATCTCCCCCCGCCCTCAACCTTCCAGCCTCACTAAATCTCTCCCTTCGCCCTCAACCCTCCAGACTCACTAAATCTACACCCCAGCCCTCAACCTTCCAGCCTCACTAAATCACTCCCCCGCCCTAAACCTTCCAGCTTCACTAAATCTCTCCCCCCGCCCTCAACCCTCCAGCCTCACTAAATCACTCCACCGCCCTCAACCTTCCAGCCTCACTAAATCTCTCCCCCCGCCCTCAAACCTCCAGACTCACTAAATCTCTCCCCCCACCCTCAACCTTCCAGCCTCACTAAATCTCTCCCCCCACCCTCAACCCTCCAGACTCACTAAATCTCTCGCCCCGCCCTCAACCTTCCAGCCTCACTAAATCTCTCTCCCCGCCCTCAAACTCCAACCTCACTAAATCTCTCCCCCCACCCTCAACCTTCCAGCCTCACTAAATCACTCTCCCCGCCCTCAACCTTCCAGCCTCACTAAATCTCTCTCCCCGCCCTCAACCTTCCAGACTCACTAAATCTCTCCCCCCGCCCTAAACCTTCCAGCCTCACTAAATCACTCACCCGCCCTCAACCTTCCAGCCTCACTCAATCTCTCCCCCCACCCTCAACCTTCCAGCCTCACTAAATCTCTCCACCCACCCTCAACCTTCCAGCCTCACTAAATCTCTCTCCCCGCCCTCAACCCTCCAGCCTCACTAAATCTCTCCCCCCGCCCTCAACCTTCCAGCCTCACTAAATCGCTCCCCCCACCCTCAACCTTCCAGCCTCACTAAATCTCTCCCCCCGCCCTTAACCTTCCAGCCTCACTAAATCTCTCCCCCCACCCTCAACCTTCCAGCCTCACTAAATCTCTCCCTCCGCCCTCAAACTTCCAGCTTCACTAAATCTCTCCCTCCGCACTCAGCCTTCCAGCTTCACTAAATCTCTCCCCCCACCCTCAAACCTCCAGCCTCACTAAATCTCTCCCCCCGTCCTCAACCTTCCAGCCTCACTAAATCTCTCTCCGCGCACTCAACTTTCCAGGCTCACTAAATCTCTCCCCCCGCCCTCAACCTTCCAGCTTCACTAAATCTCTCCCCTCGCCCTCAACCTTCCAGCCTCACTAAATCTCTCCCCCCGCCCTCAACCCTCCAGCCTCACTAAATCTCTACCCCCGTCCTCAACCTTCCAGCCTCACTAAATCTCTCCCCCCGCCCTCAAACCTCCAGCCTCACTAAATCTCTCCCCCCGTCCTCAACCTTCCAGCCTCACTAAATCTCTCTCCCCGCACTCAACCTTCCAGCCTCATTAAATCTCTCCCGCCGCCCTCAACACTTCCAGCCTCACTAAATCTCTCTCCCCGCCCTCAACCTTCCAGCCTCACGAAATCTCTCTCCCCGCCCTCAACCTTCCAGCCTCACTAAATCTCTCCCCCCGCACTCAACATTCCAGCTTCACTAAATCTCTCCCCCCACCCTCAACCTTCCAGCCTCACCAAATCTCTCTCCCCGCCCTCAACCTTCCAGCCTCACTAAATCTCTCCCCCCGCCCTCAACCTTCCAGCTTCACTAAATCTCTCCCACCGCCCTCAACCTTCCAGCCTCACCAAATCTCTCTCCCCGCCCTCAACCTTCCAGCCTCACTAAATCTCTCTCCCCGCCCTCAACCTTCCAGCCTCACTAAATCTCTCCCGCCGCACTCAACCTTCCAGCTTCACTAAATCTCTCCCCCCACCCTCAACCTTCCAGCTTCACTAAATCTCTCCCCCCGCACTCAACCTTCCAGCTTCACTAAATCTCTCCCCCCGACCTCAACCCTCCAGCCTCACTAAATCTCTCCCCCCGACCTCAACCTTCCAGGTTCACTAAATCTCTCCCCCCGAC
The DNA here is from genome assembly GCF_052327205.1 of Somniosus microcephalus. NCBI lineage: Eukaryota > Metazoa > Chordata > Chondrichthyes > Squaliformes > Somniosidae > Somniosus > Somniosus microcephalus. Next base: position 324,238,609 of record NC_140987.1, on the reverse strand, counting down.
CTCAACCTTCCAGGTTCACTAAATCTCTCCCCCCACCCTCAACCTTCCAGCCTCACTAAATCTCTCCCCCCGCCCTCAACCTTCCAGCCTCACTAAATCTCTCCCCCCACCCTCAACCGTCCAGCCTCACTAAATCTCTCCCCCCGCCCTCAACCTTCCAGCCTCACTAAATCTCTCCCCCTGCCCTCAACCCTCCAGCCTCACTAAATCTCTCCCCCTGCACTCAACCTTCCAGCTTCACTAAATCTCTCCCCCTGCCCTCAACCCTCCAGCCTCACTAAATCTCACCCCCTGCACTCAACCTTCCAGCCTCACTAAATCTCTCCCCCCGACCTCAACCTTCCAGGTTCACTAAATCTCCCCCCCCACCCTCAACCTTCCAGCTTCACTAAATCTCTCCCCCCGCCCTCAACTTTCCAGCCTCACTAAATCTATCCCCCCGACTTCAACCTTCCAGGTTCACTAAATCTCTCCCCCCACCCTCAACCTTCCAGCTTCACTAAATCACTCCCCCGGCCTCAACATTCCAGCCTCACTAAATCTCTCCCCCCACCCTCAACCCTCCAGCCTCACTAAATCTCTCCCCCCACCCTCAAACTTCCAGCCTTACTAAAACTCTCTCCCCACCCTCAACCCTCCAGCCTCACTAAATCTCTCCCCCCCGCCCTCAACCTTCCAGCCTCACTAAATCTCTCCCTTCGCCCTCAACCCTCCAGACTCACTAAATCTCCCCTACCGCCCTCAACCTTCCAGCCTCACTAAATCTCTCTCCCCGCCCTCAAACCTCCAGCCTCACGAAATCTCTCCCCCCACCATCAACCTTCCAGCCTCACTAAATCACTCCCCCGCCCTAAACCTTCCAGCCTCACTAAATCTCTCCCCCCGCCCTCAACCCTCCAGCCTCACTAAATCACTCCCCCGCCCTCAACCTTCCAGCCTCACTAAATCTCTCCCCCCGCCCTCAAACCTCCAGACTCACTAAATCTCTCCCCCTGCCCTCAACCTTCCAGCCTCACTAAATCTCTCCCCCCACCCTCAACCCTCCAGACTCACTAAATCTCTCCCCCCGCCCTCAACCTTCCAGCCTCACTAAATCTCTCTCCCCGCCCTCAAACTCCAGCCTCACTAAATCTCTCCCGCCGACCTCAAACCTCCAGCCTCGCTAAATCACTCCCCCGCCCTAAACCTTCCAGCCTCACTAAATCTCTCCCCCCGCCCTCAACCCTCCAGCCTCACTAAATCACTCCCCCGCCCTCAACCTTCCAGCCTCACTAAATCTCTCCCCCCGCCCTCAAACCTCCAGACTCACTAAATCTCTCCCCCCGCCCTCAACCTTCCAGCCTCACTAAATCTCTCCCCCCACCCTCAACCCTCCAGACTCACTAAATATCTCCCCCCGCCCTCAACCTTCCAGCCTCACTAAATCTCTCCCTTCGCCCTCAACCCTCCAGACTCACTAAATCTACCCCCCAGCCCTCAACCTTCCAGCCTCACTAAATCACTCCCCTGCCCTAAACCTTCCAGCTTCACTAAATCTCTCCCCCCGCCCTCAACCCTCCAGCCTCACTAAATCACTCCACCGCCCTCAACCTTCCAGCCTCACTAAATCTCTCCCCCCGCCCTCAAACCTCCAGACTCACTAAATCTCTCCCCCCACCCTCAACCTTCCAGCCTCACTAAATCTCTCCCCCCACCCTCAACCCTCCAGACTCACTAAATCTCTCGCCCCGCCCTCAACCTTCCAGCCTCACTAAATCTCTCTCCCCGCCCTCAAACTCCAACCTCACTAAATCTCTCCCCCCACCCTCAACCTTCCAGCCTCACTAAATCACTCTCCCCGCCCTCAACCTTCCAGCCTCACTAAATCTCTCTCCCCGCCCTCAACCTTCCAGACTCACTAAATCACTCACCCGCCCTCAACCTTCCAGCCTCACTCAATCTCTCCCCCCACCCTCAACCTTCCAGCCTCACTAAATCTCTCCACCCACCCTCAACCTTCCAGCCTCACTAAATCTCTCTCCCCGCCCTCAACCCTCCAGCCTCACTAAATCTCTCCCCCCGCCCTCAACCTTCCAGCCTCACTAAATCGCTCCCCCCACCCTCAACCTTCCAGCCTCACTAAATCTCTCCCCCCGCCCTCAACCTTCCAGCCTCACTAAATCTCTCCCCCCACCCTCAACCTTCCAGCCTCACTAAATCTCTCCCTCCGCCCTCAAACTTCCAGCTTCACTAAATCTCTCCCTCCGCACTCAGCCTTCCAGCTTCACTAAATCTCTCCCCCCACCCTCAAACCTCCAGCCTCACTAAATCTCTCCCCCCGTCCTCAACCTTCCAGCCTCACTAAATCTCTCTCCGCGCACTCAACTTTCCAGGCTCACTAAATCTCTCCCCCCGCCCTCAACCTTCCAGCTTCACTAAATCTCTCCCCTCGCCCTCAACCTTCCAGCCTCACTAAATCTCTCCCCCCGCCCTCAACCCTCCAGCCTCACTAAATCTCTCCCCCCGTCCTCAACCTTCCAGCCTCACTAAATCTCTCCCCCCGCCCTCAAACCTCCAGCCTCACTAAATCTCTCCCCCCGTCCTCAACCTTCCAGCCTCACTAAATCTCTCTCCCCGCACTCAACCTTCCAGCCTCATTAAATCTCTCCCGCCGCCCTCAACACTTCCAGCCTCACTAAATCTCTCTCCCCGCCCTCAACCTTCCAGCCTCACGAAATCTCTCTCCCCGCCCTCAACCTTCCAGCCTCACTAAATCTCTCCCCCCGCACTCAACATTCCAGCTTCACTAAATCTCTCCCCCCACCCTCAACCTTCCAGCCTCACCAAATCTCTCTCCCCGCCCTCAACCTTCCAGCCTCACTAAATCTCTCCCCCCGCCCTCAACCTTCCAGCTTCACTAAATCTCTCCCCCCGCCCTCAACCTTCCAGCCTCACCAAATCTCTCTCCCCGCCCTCAACCTTCCAGCCTCACTAAATCTCTCTCCCCGCCCTCAACCTTCCAGCCTCACTAAATCTCTCCCGCCGCACTCAACCTTCCAGCTTCACTAAATCTCTCCCCCCACCCTCAACCTTCCAGCTTCACTAAATCTCTCCCCCCGCACTCAACCTTCCAGCTTCACTAAATCTCTCCCCCCGACCTCAACCCTCCAGCCTCACTAAATCTCTCCCCCCGACCTCAACCTTCCAGGTTCACTAAATCTCTCCCCCCGACCTCAACCTTCCAGGTTCACTAAATCTCTCCCCCCACCCTCAACCTTCCAGCCTCACTAAATCTCTCCCCCCGCCCTCAACCTTCCAGCCTCACTAAATCTCTCCCCCCACCCTCAACCGTCCAGCCTCACTAAATCTCTCCCCCCGCCCTCAACCTTCCAGCCTCACTAAATCTCTCTCCCCGCCCTCAAACCTCCAGCCTCACGAAATCTCTCCCCCCACCATCAACCTTCCAGCCTCACTAAATCACTCCCCCGCCCTAAACCTTCCAGCCTCACTAAATCTCTCCCCCCGCCCTCAACCCTCCAGCCTCACTAAATCACTCCCCCGCCCTCAACCTTCCAGCCTCACTAAATCTCTCCCCCCGCCCTCAAACCTCCAGACTCACTAAATCTCTCCCCCTGCCCTCAACCTTCCAGCCTCACTAAATCTCTCCCCCCACCCTCAACCCTCCAGACTCACTAAATCTCTCCCCCCGCCCTCAACCTTCCAGCCTCACTAAATCTCTCCCCCTGCCCTCAACCCTCCAGCCTCACTAAATCTCACCCCCTGCACTCAACCTTCCAGCCTCACTAAATCTCTCCCCCCGACCTCAACCTTCCAGGTTCACTAAATCTCCCCCCCCACCCTCAACCTTCCAGCTTCACTAAATCTCTCCCCCCGCCCTCAACTTTCCAGCCTCACTAAATCTATCCCCCCGACTTCAACCTTCCAGGTTCACTAAATCTCTCCCCCCACCCTCAACCTTCCAGCTTCACTAAATCACTCCCCCGGCCTCAACATTCCAGCCTCACTAAATCTCTCCCCCCACCCTCAACCCTCCAGCCTCACTAAATCTCTCCCCCCACCCTCAAACTTCCAGCCTTACTAAAACTCTCTCCCCACCCTCAACCCTCCAGCCTCACTAAATCTCTCCCCCCCGCCCTCAACCTTCCAGCCTCACTAAATCTCTCCCTTCGCCCTCAACCCTCCAGACTCACTAAATCTCCCCCCCCGCCCTCAACCTTCCAGCCTCACTAAATCTCTCTCCCCGCCCTCAAACCTCCAGCCTCACGAAATCTCTCCCCCCACCATCAACCTTCCAGCCTCACTAAATCACTCCCGCGCCCTAAACCTTCCAGCCTCACTAAATCTCTCCCCCCGCCCTCAACCCTCCAGCCTCACTAAATCACTCCCCCGCCCTCAACCTTCCAGCCTCACTAAATCTCTCCCCCCGCCCTCAAACCTCCAGACTCACTAAATCTCTCCCCCTGCCCTCAACCTTCCAGCCTCACTAAATCTCTCCCCCCACCCTCAACCCTCCAGACTCACTAAATCTCTCCCCCCGCCCTCAACCTTCCAGCCTCACTAAATCTCTCTCCGCGCCCTCAAACTCCAGCCTCACTAAATCTCTCCCGCCGACCTCAAACCTCCAGCCTCACTAAATCACTCCCCCGCCCTAAACCTTCCAGCCTCACTAAATCTCTCCCCCCGCCCTCAACCCTCCAGCCTCACTAAATCACTCCCCCGCCCTCAACCTTCCAGCCTCACTAAATCTCTCCCCCCGCCCTCAAACCTCCAGACTCACTAAATCTCTCCCCCCGCCCTCAACCTTCCAGCCTCACTAAATCTCTCCCCCCACCCTCAACCCTCCAGACTCACTAAATCTCTCCCCCCGCCCTCAACCTTCCAGCCTCACTAAATCTCTCTCCCCGCCCTCAAACTCCAGCCTCACTAAATCACTCCGCCCGCCCTCAACCTTCCAGCCTCACTAAATCTCTCTCCCCGCCCTCAAACTCCAGCCTCACTAAATCTCTCCCCCCACCCTCAACCTTCCAGACTCACTAAATCTCTCCCCCCGCCCTAAACCTTCCAGCCTCACTAAATCACTCCCCCGCCCTCAACCTTCCAGCCTCACTAAATCTCTCCCCCCACCCTCACCCTTCCAGCCTCACTAAATCTCTCCACCCACCCTCAACCTTCCAGCCTCACTAAATCTCTCTCCCCGCCCTCAACCTTCCAGCCTCACTAAATCTCTCCCCCCACCCTCAACCTTCCAGCCTCACTAAATCTCTCCCCCCGCCCTCAACCTTCCAGCCTCACTAAATCTCTCTCCCCGCCCTCAAACCTCCAGCCTCACTAAATCTCTCCCCCCACCATCAACCTTCCAGCCTCACTAAATCACTCCCCCGCCCTAAACCTTCCAGCCTCACTAAATCTCTCCCCCCGCCCTCAACCCTCCAGCCTCACTAAATCACTCCTCCGCCCTCAACCTTCCAGCCTCACTAAATCTCTCCCCCCGCCCTCAAACCTCCAGACTCACTAAATCTCTCCCCCGCCCTCAACCTTCCAGCCTCACTAAATCTCTCCCCCCGCCCTCAAACCTCCAGACTCACTAAATCTCTCCCCCCGCCCTCAACCTTCCAGCTTCACTAAATCTCTCCCCCCGCCCTCAACCTTCCAGCCTCACCAAATCTCTCTCCCCGCCCTCAACCTTCCAGCCTCACTAAATCTCTCTCCCCGCCCTCAAACTTCCAGCCTCACTAAATCTCTCCCCCCGGACTCAACCTTCCAGCTTCACTAAATCTCTCCCCCCACCCTCAACCTTCCAGCTTCACTAAATCTCTCCCCCAGCCTCTACCTTCCAGCTTCACTAAATCTCTCCCCCCGCACTCACCCTTCCAGCTTCACTAAATCTCTCCCCCCGACATCAACCCTCCAGCCTCACTAAATCTCTCCCCCCGACCTCAACCTTCCAGGTTCACTAAATCTCTCCCCCCGACCTCAACCTTCCAGGTTCACTAAATCTCTCCCCCCACCCTCAACCTTCCAGCCTCACTAAATCTCTCCCCCCGCCCTCAACCTTCCAGCCTCACTAAATCTCTCCCCCCACCCTCAGCCGTCCAGCCTCACTAAATCTCTCCCCCCGCCCTCAACCCTCCAGCCTCACTAAATCTCTCCCCCTACCCTCAACCCTCCAGCCTCACTAAATCTCTCCCCCCGCCCTCAAACCTCCAGCCTCACTAAATCTTTCCCCCCGCCCTCAACCTTCCAGCCTCACTAAATCTCTCCCCCCGACCTCAACCCTCCAGCCTCACTAAATCTCTCCCCCCGACCTCAACCTTCCAGGTTCACTAAATCTCCCCCCCCACCCTCAACCTTCCAGCTTCACTAAATCTCTCCCCCCGCCCTCAACGTTCCAGCCTCACTAAATCTATCCCCCCGACCTCAACCTTCCAGGTTCACTAAATCTCTCCCCCCACCCTCAACCTTCCAGCTTCACTAAATCACTCCCCCGGCCTCAACCTTCCGGCCTCACTAAATCTCTCCCCCCACCCTCAACCCTCCAGCCTCACTAAATCTCTCCCCCCACCCTCAAACTTCCAGCCTCACTAAATCTCTCTCCCCACCCTCAACCCTCCAGCCTCACTAAATATCTCCCCCCGCCCTCAACCTTCCAGCCTCACTAAATCTCTCCCTTCGCCCTCAACCCTCCAGACTCACTAAATCTACCCCCCAGCCCTCAACCTTCCAGCCTCACTAAATCACTCCCCCGCCCTAAACCTTCCAGCTTCACTAAATCTCTCCCCCCGCCCTCAACCCTCCAGCCTCACTAAATCACTCCACCGCCCTCAACCTTCCAGCCTCACTAAATCTCTCCCCCCGCCCTCAAACCTCCAGACTCACTAAATCTCTCCCCCCACCCTCAACCTTCCAGCCTCACTAAATCTCTCCCCCCACCCTCAACCCTCCAGACTCACTAAATCTCTCGCCCCGCCCTCAACCTTCCAGCCTCACTAAATCTCTCTCCCCGCCCTCAAACTCCAACCTCACTAAATCTCTCCCCCCACCCTCAACCTTCCAGCCTCACTAAATCACTCTCCCCGCCCTCAACCTTCCAGCCTCACTAAATCTCTCTCCCCGCCCTCAACCTTCCAGACTCACTAAATCTCTCCCCCCGCCCTAAACCTTCCAGCCTCACTAAATCACTCACCCGCCCTCAACCTTCCAGCCTCACTCAATCTCTCCCCCCACCCTCAACCTTCCAGCCTCACTAAATCTCTCCACCCACCCTCAACCTTCCAGCCTCACTAAATCTCTCTCCCCGCCCTCAACCCTCCAGCCTCACTAAATCTCTCCCCCCGCCCTCAACCTTCCAGCCTCACTAAATCGCTCCCCCCACCTCAACCTTCCAGCCTCACTAAATCTCTCCCCCCGCCCTCAACCTTCCAGCCTCACTAAATCTCTCCCCCCACCCTCAACCTTCCAGCCTCACTAAATCTCTCCCTCCGCCCTCAAACTTCCAGCTTCACTAAATCTCTCCCTCCGCACTCAGCCTTCCAGCTTCACTAAATCTCTCCCCCCACCCTCAAACCTCCAGCCTCACTAAATCTCTCCCCCCGTCCTCAACCTTCCAGCCTCACTAAATCTCTCTCCGCGCACTCAACTTTCCAGGCTCACTAAATCTCTCCCCCCGCCCTCAACCTTCCAGCTTCACTAAATCTCTCCCCTCGCCCTCAACCTTCCAGCCTCACTAAATCTCTCCCCCCGCCCTCAACCCTCCAGCCTCACTAAATCTCTCCCCCCGTCCTCAACCTTCCAGCCTCACTAAATCTCTCCACCCGCCCTCAAACCTCCAGCCTCACTAAATCTCTCCCCCCGTCCTCAACCTTCCAGCCTCACTAAATCTCTCTCCCCGCACTCAACCTTCCAGCCTCATTAAATCTCTCCCGCCGCCCTCAACACTTCCAGCCTCACTAAATCTCTCTCCCCGCCCTCAACCTTCCAGCCTCACGAAATCTCTCTCCCCGCCCTCAACCTTCCAGCCTCACTAAATCTCTCCCCCCGCACTCAACATTCCAGCTTCACTAAATCTCTCCCCCCACCCTCAACCTTCCAGCCTCACCAAATCTCTCTCCCCGCCCTCAACCTTCCAGCCTCACTAAATCTCTCCCCCCGCCCTCAACCTTCCAGCTTCACTAAATCTCTCCCCCTGCCCTCAACCCTCCAGCCTCACTAAATCTCTCCCCCTGCACTCAACCTTCCAGCTTCACTAAATCTCTCCCCCTGCCCTCAACCCTCCAGCCTCACTAAATCTCACCCCCTGCACTCAACCTTCCAGCCTCACTAAATCTCTCCCCCCGACCTCAACCTTCCAGGTTCACTAAATCTCCCCCCCCACCCTCAACCTTCCAGCTTCACTAAATCTCTCCCCCCGCCCTCAACTTTCCAGCCTCACTAAATCTATCCCCCCGACTTCAACCTTCCAGGTTCACTAAATCTCTCCCCCCACCCTCAACCTTCCAGCTTCACTAAATCACTCCCCCGGCCTCAACATTCCAGCCTCACTAAATCTCTCCCCCCACCCTCAACCCTCCAGCCTCACTAAATCTCTCCCCCCACCCTCAAACTTCCAGCCTTACTAAAACTCTCTCCCCACCCTCAACCCTCCAGCCTCACTAAATCTCTCCCCCCCGCCCTCAACCTTCCAGCCTCACTAAATCTCTCCCTTCGCCCTCAACCCTCCAGACTCACTAAATCTCCCCCCCCGCCCTCAACCTTCCAGCCTCACTAAATCTCTCTCCCCGCCCTCAAACCTCCAGCCTCACGAAATCTCTCCCCCCACCATCAACCTTCCAGCCTCACTAAATCACTCCCCCGCCCTAAACCTTCCAGCCTCACTAAATCTCTCCCCCCGCCCTCAACCCTCCAGCCTCACTAAATCACTCCCCCGCCCTCAACCTTCCAGCCTCACTAAATCTCTCCCCCCGCCCTCAAACCTCCAGACTCACTAAATCTCTCCCCCTGCCCTCAACCTTCCAGCCTCACTAAATCTCTCCCCCCACCCTCAACCCTCCAGACTCACTAAATCTCTCCCCCCGCCCTCAACCTTCCAGCCTCACTAAATCTCTCTCCCCGCCCTCAAACTCCAGCCTCACTAAATCTCTCCCGCCGACCTCAAACCTCCAGCCTCACTAAATCACTCCCCCGCCCTAAACCTTCCAGCCTCACTAAATCTCTCCCCCCGCCCTCAACCCTCCAGCCTCACTAAATCACTCCCCCGCCCTCAACCTTCCAGCCTCACTAAATCTCTCCCCCCGCCCTCAAACCTCCAGACTCACTAAATCTCTCCCCCCGCCCTCAAACTTCCAGCCTCACTAAATCTCTCCCCCCACCCTCAACCCTCCAGACTCACTAAATATCTCCCCCCGCCCTCAACCTTCCAGCCTCACTAAATCTCTCCCTTCGCCCTCAACCCTCCAGACTCACTAAATCTACCCCCCAGCCCTCAACCTTCCAGCCTCACTAAATCACTCCCCCGCCCTAAACCTTCCAGCTTCACTAAATCTCTCCCCCCGCCCTCAACCCTCCAGCCTCACTAAATCACTCCACCGCCCTCAACCTTCCAGCCTCACTAAATCTCTCCCCCCGCCCTCAAACCTCCAGACTCACTAAATCTCTCCCCCCACCCTCAACCTTCCAGCCTCACTAAATCTCTCCCCCCACCCTCAACCCTCCAGACTCACTAAATCTCTCGCCCCGCCCTCAACCTTCCAGCCTCACTAAATCTCTCTCCCCGCCCTCAAACTCCAACCTCACTAAATCTCTCCCCCCACCCTCAACCTTCCAGCCTCACTAAATCACTCTCCCCGCCCTCAACCTTCCAGCCTCACTAAATCTCTCTCCCCGCCCTCAACCTTCCAGACTCACTAAATCACTCACCCGCCCTCAACCTTCCAGCCTCACTCAATCTCTCCCCCCACCCTCAACCTTCCAGCCTCACTAAATCTCTCCACCCACCCTCAACCTTCCAGCCTCACTAAATCTCTCTCCCCGCCCTCAACCCTCCAGCCTCACTAAATCTCTCCCCCCGCCCTCAACCTTCCAGCCTCACTAAATCGCTCCCCCCACCCTCAACCTTCCAGCCTCACTAAATCTCTCCCCCCGCCCTCAACCTTCCAGCCTCACTAAATCTCTCCCCCCACCCTCAACATTCCAGCCTCACTAAATCTCTCCCTCCGCCCTCAAACTTCCAGCTTCACTAAATCTCTCCCTCCGCACTCAGCCTTCCAGCTTCACTAAATCTCTCCCCCCACCCTCAAACCTCCAGCCTCACTAAATCTCTCCCCCCGTCCTCAACCTTCCAGCCTCACTAAATCTCTCTCCGCGCACTCAACTTTCCAGGCTCACTAAATCTCTCCCCCCGCCCTCAACCTTCCAGCTTCACTAAATCTCTCCCCTCGCCCTCAACCTTCCAGCCTCACTAAATCTCTCCCCCCGCCCTCAACCCTCCAGCCTCACTAAATCTCTCCCCCCGTCCTCAACCTTCCAGCCTCACTAAATCTCTCCCCCCGCCCTCAAACCTCCAGCCTCACTAAATCTCTCCCCCCGTCCTCAACCTTCCAGCCTCACTAAATCTCTCTCCCCGCACTCAACCTTCCAGCCTCATTAAATCTCTCCCGCCGCCCTCAACACTTCCAGCCTCACTAAATCTCTCTCCCCGCCCTCAACCTTCCAGCCTCACGAAATCTCTCTCCCCGCCCTCAACCTTCCAGCCTCACTAAATCTCTCCCCCCGCACTCAACATTCCAGCTTCACTAAATCTCTCCCCCCACCCTCAACCTTCCAGCCTCACCAAATCTCTCTCCCCGCCCTCAACCTTCCAGCCTCACTAAATCTCTCCCCCCGCCCTCAACCTTCCAGCTTCACTAAATCTCTCCCCCCGCCCTCAACCTTCCAGCCTCACCAAATCTCTCTCCCCGCCCTCAACCTTCCAGCCTCTCTAAATCTCTCTCCCCGCCCTCAACCTTCCAGCCTCACTAAATCTCTCCCGCCGCACTCAACCTTCCAGCTTCACTAAATCTCTCCCCCCACCCTCAACCTTCCAGCTTCACTAAATCTCTCCCCCCGCACTCAACCTTCCAGCTTCACTAAATCTCTCCCCCCGACCTCAACCCTCCAGCCTCACTAAATCTCTCCCCCCGACCTCAACCTTCCAGGTTCACTAAATCTCTCCCCCCGACCTCAACCTTCCAGGTTCACTAAATCTCTCCCCCCACCCTCAACCTTCCAGCCTCACTAAACCCTTCCCCCCGCCCTCAACCTTCCAGCCTCACTAAATCTCTCCCCCCACCCTCAACCGTCCAGCCTCACTAAATCTCTCCCCCCGCCCTCAACCTTCCAGCCTCACTAAATCTCTCTCCCCGCCCTCAAACCTCCAGCCTCACGAAATCTCTCCCCCCACCATCAACCTTCCAGCCTCACTAAATCACTCCCCCGCCCTAAACCTTCCAGCCTCACTAAATCTCTCCCCCCGCCCTCAACCCTCCAGCCTCACTAAATCACTCCCCCGCCCTCAACCTTCCAGCCTCACTAAATCTCTCCCCCCGCCCTCAAACCTCCAGACTCACTAAATCTCTCCCCCTGCCCTCAACCTTCCAGCCTCACTAAATCTCTCCCCCCACCCTCAACCCTCCAGACTCACTAAATCTCTCCCCCCGCCCTCAACCTTCCAGCCTCACTAAATCTCTCCCCCTGCCCTCAACCCTCCAGCCTCACTAAATCTCACCCCCTGCACTCAACCTTCCAGCCTCACTAAATCTCTCCCCCCGACCTCAACCTTCCAGGTTCACTAAATCTCCCCCCCCACCCTCAACCTTCCAGCTTCACTAAATCTCTCCCCCCGCCCTCAACTTTCCAGCCTCACTAAATCTATCCCCCCGACTTCAACCTTCCAGGTTCACTAAATCTCTCCCCCCACCCTCAACCTTCCAGCTTCACTAAATCACTCCCCCGACCTCAACATTCCAGCCTCACTAAATCTCTCCCCCCACCCTCAACCCTCCAGCCTCACTAAATCTCTCCCCCCACCCTCAAACTTCCAGCCTTACTAAAACTCTCTCCCCACCCTCAACCCTCCAGCCTCACTAAATCTCTCCCCCCCGCCCTCAACCTTCCAGCCTCACTAAATCTCTCCCTTCGCCCTCAACCCTCCAGACTCACTAAATCTCCCCCCCCGCCCTCAACCTTCCAGCCTCACTAAATCTCTCTCCCCGCCCTCAAACCTCCAGCCTCACGAAATCTCTCCCCCCACCATCAACCTTCCAGCCTCACTAAATCACTCCCCCGCCCTAAACCTTCCAGCCTCACTAAATCTCTCCCCCCGCCCTCAACCCTCCAGCCTCACTAAATCACTCCCCCGCCCTCAACCTTCCAGCCTCACTAAATCTCTCCCCCCGCCCTCAAACCTCCAGACTCACTAAATCTCTCCCCCTGCCCTCAACCTTCCAGCCTCACTAAATCTCTCCCCCCACCCTCAACCCTCCAGACTCACTAAATCTCTCCCCCCGCCCTCAACCTTCCAGCCTCACTAAATCTCTCTCCGCGCCCTCAAACTCCAGCCTCACTAAATCTCTCCCGCCGACCTCAAACCTCCAGCCTCACTAAATCACTCCCCCGCCCTAAACCTTCCAGCCTCACTAAATCTCTCCCCCCGCCCTCAACCCTCCAGCCTCACTAAATCACTCCCCCGCCCTCAACCTTCCAGCCTCACTAAATCTCTCCCCCCGCCCTCAAACCTCCAGACTCACTAAATCTCTCCTCCCGCCCTCAACCTTCCAGCCTCACTAAATCTCTCCCCCCACCCTCAACCCTCCAGACTCACTAAATCTCTCCCCCCGCCCTCAACCTTCCAGCCTCACTAAATCTCTCTCCCCGCCCTCAAACTCCAGCCTCACTAAATCACTCCGCCCGCCCTCAACCTTCCAGCCTCACTAAATCTCTCTCCCCGCCCTCAAACTCCAGCCTCACTAAATCTCTCCCCCCACCCTCAACCTTCCAGACTCACTAAATCTCTCCCCCCGCCCTAAACCTTCCAGCCTCACTAAATCACTCCCCCGCCCTCAACCTTCCAGCCTCACTAAATCTCTCCCCCCACCCTCACCCTTCCAGCCTCACTAAATCTCTCCACCCACCCTCAACCTTCCAGCCTCACTAAATCTCTCTCCCCGCCCTCAACCTTCCAGCCTCACTAAATCTCTCCCCCCACCCTCAACCTTCCAGCCTCACTAAATCTCTCCCCCCGCCCTCAACCTTCCAGCCTCACTAAATCTCTCTCCCCGCCCTCAAACCTCCAGCCTCACTAAATCTCTCCCCCCACCATCAACCTTCCAGCCTCACTAAATCACTCCCCCGCCCTAAACCTTCCAGCCTCACTAAATCTCTCCCCCCGCCCTCAACCCTCCAGCCTCACTAAATCACTCCTCCGCCCTCAACCTTCCAGCCTCACTAAATCTCTCCCCCCGCCCTCAAACCTCCAGACTCACTAAATCTCTCCCCCGCCCTCAACCTTCCAGCCTCACTAAATCTCTCCCCCCACCTTCAACCCTCCAGACTCACTAAATCTCGCCCCCCGCCCTCAACCTTCCAGCCTCACTAAATCTCTCTCCCCGCCCTCAAACTCCAGCCTCACTAAATCTCTCCCCCCACCCTCAACCTTCCAGCCTCACTAAATCACTCCCCCCGCCCTCAACCTTCCAGCCTCACTAAATCTCTCTCCACGCCCTCAAACTCCAGCCTCACTAAATCTCTCCCCCCACCCTCAACCTTCCAGACTCACTAAATCTCTCCCCCCGCCCTAAACCTTCCAGCCTCACTAAATCACTCCCCCGCCCTCAACCTTCCAGCCTCACTAAATCTCTCCCCCCGCCCTCAAACTTCCAGCCTCACTAAATCTCTCTCCCCGCCCTCAAACCTCCAGCCTCACTAAATCTCTCCCCCCGCCCTCAACCTTCCAGCTTCACTAAATCTCTCCCTCCGCACTCAGCCTTCCAGCTTCACTAAATCTCTCCCCCACCCTCAACCCTTCAGCCTCACTAAATCTCTCCCCCCGTCCTCAACCTTCCAGCCTCACCAAATCTCTCTCCCCGCACTCAACCTTCCAGCCTCATTAAATCTCTCCCCCCGCCCTCAACCTTCCAGCTTCACTAAATCTCTCCCCTCGCCCTCAACCTTCCAGCCTCACTAAATCTCTCCCCCCGCCCTCAACACTCCAGCCTCACTAAATCTCTCCCCCAGTCCTCAAACTTCCAGCCTCACTAAATCTCTCCCCCCGCACTCAACCTTCCAGCCTCATTAAATCTCTCCCGCCGCGCTCAACCTTCCAGCCTCACTAAATCTCTCTCCCCGCCCTCAACCTTCCAGCCTCACTAAATCTCTCCCCCCGGACTCAACCTTCCAGCCTCACTAAATCTCTATCCCCGCCCTCAACCTTCCAGCCTCACTAAATCTCTCCCCCCGCCCTCAAACTTCCAGCCTCACGAAATCTCTCTCCCCGCCCTCAACCTTCCAGCCTCACTAAATCTCTCCCCCCGCACTCAACATTCCAGCTTCACTAAATCTCTCCCCCCACCCTCAACCTTCCAGCTTCACTAAATCTCTCCCCCCGCCCTCAACCTTCCAGCCTCACCAAATCTCTCTCCCCGCCCTCAACCTTCCAGCCTCACTAAATCTCTCTCCCCGCCCTCAAACTTCCAGCCTCACTAAATCTCTCCCCCCGGACTCAACCTTCCAGCTTCACTAAATCTCTCCCCCCACCCTCAACCTTCCAGCTTCACTAAATCTCTCCCCCAGCCTCAACCTTCCAGCTTCACTAAATCTCTCCCCCCGCACTCACCCTTCCAGCTTCACTAAATCTCTCCCCCCGACATCAACCCTCCAGCCTCACTAAATCTCTCCCCCCGACCTCAACCTTCCAGGTTCACTAAATCTCTCCCCCCGACTTCAACCTTCCAGGTTCACTAAATCTCTCCCCCCACCCTCAACCTTCCAGCCTTACTAAATCTCTCCCCCCGCCCTCAACCTTCCAGCCTCACTAAATCTCTCCCCCCACCCTCAGCCGTCCAGCCTCACGAAATCTCTCCCCCCGCCCTCAACCTTCCAGCCTCACTAAATCTCTCCCCCTACCCTCAACCCTCCAGCCTCACTAAATCTCTCCCCCCGCCCTCAAACCTCCAGCCTCACTAAATCTTTCCCCCCGCCCTCAACCTTCCAGCCTCACTAAATCTCTCCCCCCGACCTCAACCCTCCAGCCTCACTAAATCTCTCCCCCCGACCTCAACCTTCCAGGTTCACTAAATCTCCCCCCGCACCCTCAACCTTCCAGCTTCACTAAATCTCTCCCCCCGCCCTCAACGTTCCAGCCTCACTAAATCTATCCCCCCGACCTCAACCTTCCAGGTTCACTAAATCTCTCCCCCCACCCTCAACCTTCCAGCTTCACTAAATCACTCCCCCGGCCTCAACCTTCCGGCCTCACTAAATCTCTCCCCCCACCCTCAACCCTCCAGCCTCACTAAATCTCTCCCCCCACCCTCAAACTTCCAGCCTCACTAAATCTCTCTCCCCACCCTCAACCCTCCAGCCTCACTAAATATCTCCCCCCGCCCTCAACCTTCCAGCCTCACTAAATCTCTCCCTTCGCCCTCAACCCTCCAGACTCACTAAATCTACCCCCCAGCCCTCAAACTTCCAGCCTCACTAAATCTCTCTCCCCGCCCTCAAACCTCCAGCCTCACTAAATCTCTCCCCCCACCATCAACGTTCCAGCCTCACTAAATCACTCCCCCGCCCTAAACCTTCCAGCTTCACTAAATCTCTCCCCCCGCCCTCAACCCTCCAGCCTCACTAAATCACTCCACCGCCCGCAACCTTCCAGCCTCACTAAATCTCTCCCCCCGCCCTCAAACCTCCAGACTCACTAAATCCCCCCCCGCACCCTCAACCTTCCAGCCTCACTAAATCTCTCCCCCCACCCTCAACCCTCCAGACTCACTAAATCTCTCCCCCCGCCCTCAACCTTCCAGCCTCACTAAATCTCTCTCCCCGCCCTCAAACTCCAACCTCACTAAATCTCTCCCCCCACCCTCAACCTTCCAGCCTCACTAAATCACTCTCCCCGCCCTCAACCTTCCAGCCTCACTAAATCTCTCTCCCCGCCCTCAACCTTCCAGACTCACTAAATCTCTCCCCCCGCCCTAAACCTTCCAGCCTCACTAAATCACTCACCCGCCCTCAACCTTCCAGCCTCACTCAATCTCTCCCCCCACCCTCAACCTTCCAGCCTCACTAAATCTCTCCACCCACCCTCAACCTTCCAGCCTCACTAAATCTCTCCCCCCGCCCTCAAACCTCCAGCCTCACTAAATCTCTCCCCCCGCCCTCAACCTTCCAGCCTCACTAAATCTCTCCCCCCACCCTCAACCTTCCAGCCTCACTAAATCTCTCCCCCCGCCCTCAACCTTCCAGCCTCACCAAATCTCTCCCCCCACCCTCAACCTTCCAGCCTCACTAAATCTCTCCCTCCGCCCTCAAACTTCCAGCTTCACTAAATCTCTCCCTCCGCACTCAGCCTTCCAGCTTCACTAAATCTCGCCCCGCACCCTCAAACCTCCAGCCTCACTAAATCTCTCCCCCCGTCCTCAACCTTCCAGCCTCACTAAATCTCTCTCCCCGCACTCAACTTTCCAGGCTCACTAAATCTCTCCCCCCGCCCTCAACCTTCCAGCCTCACTAAATCTCTCCCCCCGCCCTCAACCCTCCAGCCTCACTAAATCTCTCCCCCCGTCCTCAACCTTCCAGCCTCACTAAATCTCTCCCCCCGCCCTCAAACCTCCAGCCTCACTAAATCTCTCCCCCCGTCCTCAACCTTCCAGCCTCACTAAATCTCTCTCCCCGCACTCAACCTTCCAGCCTCATTAAATCTCTCCCGCCGCCCTCAACACTTCCAGCCTCACTAAATCTCTCTCCCCGCCCTCAACCTTCCAGCCTCACGAAATCCCTCTCCCCGCCCTCAACCTTCCAGCCTCACTAAATCTCTCCCCCCGCACTCAACATTCCAGCTTCACTAAATCTCTCCCCCCACCCTCAACCTTCCAGCCTCACCAAATCTCTCTCCCCGCCCTCAACCTTCCAGCCTCACTAAATCTCTCCCCCCGCCCTCAACCTTCCAGCTTCACTAAATCTCTCCCCCCGCCCTCAACCTTCCAGCCTCACCAAATCTCTCTCCCCGCCCTCAACCTTCCAGCCTCACTAAATCTCTCTCCCCGCCCTCAACCTTCCAGCCTCACTAAATCTCTCCCCCCGCACTCAACCTTCCAGCTTCACTAAATCTCTCCCCCCACCCTCAACCTTCCAGCTTCACTAAATCTCTCCCCCCGCACTCAACCTTCCAGCTTCACTAAATCTCTCCCCCCGACCTCAACCCTCCAGCCTCACTAAATCTCTCCCCCCGACCTCAACCTTCCAGCCTCACTAAATCTCTCTCCCCGCCCTCAACCTTCCAGCCTCACTAAATCTCTCTCCCCGCCCTCAACCTTCCAGCCTCACTAAATCTCTCCCCCCGCACTCAACCTTCCAGCTTCACTAAATCTCTCCCCCCACCCTCAACCTTCCAGCTTCACTAAATCTCTCCCCCCGCACTCAACCTTCCAGCTTCACTAAATCTCTCCCCCCGACCTCAACCCTCCAGCCTCACTAAATCTCTCCCCCCACCCTCAACCTTCCAGCTTCACTAAATCTCTCCCCCCGCACTCAACCTTCCAGCCTCACTAAATCTCTCCCCCCACCCTCAACCTTCCAGCCTCACTAAATCTCTCCCCCCGCCCTCAACCTTCCAGCCTCACTAAATCTCTCCCCCCACCCTCAACCGTCCAGCCTCACTAAATCTCTCCCCCCGCCCTCAACCTTCCAGCCTCACTAAATCTCTCCCCCTGCCCTCAACCCTCCAGCCTCACTAAATCTCTCCCCCTGCACTCAACCTTCCAGCTTCACTAAATCTCTCCCCCTGCCCTCAACCCTCCAGCCTCACTAAATCTCTCCCCCCGCCCTCAAACCTCCAGCCTCACTAAATCTCTCCCCCCGTCCTCAACCTTCCAGCCTCACTAAATCTCTCTCCCCGCACTCAACCTTCCAGCCTCATTAAATCTCTCCCGCCGCCCTCAACACTTCCAGCCTCACTAAATCTCTCTCCCCGCCCTCAACCTTCCAGCCTCACGAAATCCCTCTCCCCGCCCTCAACCTTCCAGCCTCACTAAATCTCTCCCCCCGCACTCAACATTCCAGCTTCACTAAATCTCTCCCCCCACCCTCAACCTTCCAGCCTCACCAAATCTCTCTCCCCGCCCTCAACCTTCCAGCCTCACTAAATCTCTCCCCCCGCCCTCAACCTTCCAGCTTCACTAAATCTCTCCCCCCGCCCTCAACCTTCCAGCCTCACCAAATCTCTCTCCCCGCCCTCAACCTTCCAGCCTCACTAAATCTCTCTCCCCGCCCTCAACCTTCCAGCCTCACTAAATCTCTCCCCCCGCACTCAACCTTCCAGCTTCACTAAATCTCTCCCCCCACCCTCAACCTTCCAGCTTCACTAAATCTCTCCCCCCGCACTCAACCTTCCAGCTTCACTAAATCTCTCCCCCCGACCTCAACCCTCCAGCCTCACTAAATCTCTCCCCCCGACCTCAACCTTCCAGCCTCACTAAATCTCTCTCCCCGCCCTCAACCTTCCAGCCTCACTAAATCTCTCTCCCCGCCCTCAACCTTCCAGCCTCACTAAATCTCTCCCCCCGCACTCAACCTTCCAGCTTCACTAAATCTCTCCCCCCACCCTCAACCTTCCAGCTTCACTAAATCTCTCCCCCCGCACTCAACCTTCCAGCTTCACTAAATCTCTCCCCCCGACCTCAACCCTCCAGCCTCACTAAATCTCTCCCCCCACCCTCAACCTTCCAGCTTCACTAAATCTCTCCCCCCGCACTCAACCTTCCAGCCTCACTAAATCTCTCCCCCCACCCTCAACCTTCCAGCCTCACTAAATCTCTCCCCCCGCCCTCAACCTTCCAGCCTCACTAAATCTCTCCCCCCACCCTCAACCGTCCAGCCTCACTAAATCTCTCCCCCCGCCCTCAACCTTCCAGCCTCACTAAATCTCTCCCCCTGCCCTCAACCCTCCAGCCTCACTAAATCTCTCCCCCTGCACTCAACCTTCCAGCTTCACTAAATCTCTCCCCCTGCCCTCAACCCTCCAGCCTCACTAAATCTCTCCCCCTGCACTCAATCTTCCAGCCTCACTAAATCTCTCCCCCCGACCTCAACCTTCCAGCTTCACTAAATCTCTCCCCCCACCCTCAACCTTCCAGCTTCACTAAATCACTCCCCCGGCCTCAACATTCCAGCCTCACTAAATCTCTCCCCCCACCCTCAACCCTCCAGCCTCACTAAATCTCTCCCCCCACCCTCAAACTTCCAGCCTTACTAAATCTCTCCCCCCGCCCTCAACCCTCCAGCCTCACTAAATCACTCCCCCGCCCTCAACCTTCCAGCCTCACTAAATCTCTCCCCCCGCCCTCAAACCTCCAGACTCACTAAATCTCTCCCCCTGCCCTCAAACTTCCAGCCTCACTAAATCTCTCCCCCCACCCTCAACCCTCCAGACTCACTAAATCTCTCCCCCCGCCTTCAACCTTCCAGCCTCACTAAATCTCTCTCCCCGCCCTCAAACTCCAGCCTCACTAAATCTCTCCCCCCACCCTCAACCTTCCAGCCTCACTAAATCACTCCCCCGCCCTAAACCTTCCAGCCTCACTAAATCTCTCCCCCCGCCCTCAACCCTCCAGCCTCACTAAATCACTCCCCCGCCCTCAACCTTCCAGCCTCACTAAATCTCTCCCCCCGCCCTCAAACCTCCAGACTCACTAAATCTCTCCCAGCCGCCCTCAACCTTCCAGCCTCACTAAATCTCTCCCCCCACCCTCAACCCTCCAGACTCACTAAATCTCTCCCCCCGCCCTCAACCTTCCAGCCTCACTAAATCTCTCTCCCCGCCCTCAAACTCCAGCCTCACTAAATCACTCCGCCCGCCCTCAACCTTCCAGCCTCACTAAATCTCTCTCCCCGCCCTCAAACTCCAGCCTCACTAAATCTCTCCCCCCACCCTCAACCTTCCAGACTCACTAAATCTCTCCCCCCGCCCTAAACCTTCCAGCCTCACTAAATCACTCCCCCGCCCTCAACCTTCCAGCCTCACTAAATCTCTCCCCCCACCCTCACCCTTCCAGCCTCACTAAATCTCTCCACCCACCCTCAACCTTCCAGCCTCACTAAATCTCTCTCCCCGCCCTCAACCTTCCAGCCTCACTAAATCTCTCCCCCCACCCTCAACCTTCCAGCCTCACTAAATCTCTCCCCCCGCCCTCAACCTTCCAGCCTCACTAAATCTCTCCCCCCACCCTCAAACTTCCAGCCTCACTAAATCTCTCCCTCCGCCCTCAACCTTCCAGCTTCACTAAATCTCTCCCTCCGCACTCAGCCTTCCAGCTTCACTAAATCTCTCCCCCCACCCTCAAACCTCCAGCCTCACTAAATCTCTCCCCCCGTCCTCAACCTTCCAGCCTCACTAAATCTCTCTCCCCGCACTCAACCTTCCAGCCTCATTAAATCTCTCCCCCCGCCCTCAACCTTCCAGCTTCACTAAATCTCTCCCCTCGCCCTCAACCTTCCAGCCTCACTAAATCTCTCCCCCCGCCCTCAACCCTCCAGCCTCACTAAATCTCTCCCCCCGTCCTCAACCTTCCAGCCTCACTAAATCTCTCCCCCCGCCCTCAACCCTCCAGCCTCACTAAATCTCTCCCCCCGTCCTCAAACCTCCAGCCTCACGAAATCTCTCCCCCCACCATCAACCTTCCAGCCTCACTAAATCACTCCCCCGCCCTAAACCTTCCAGCCTCACTAAATCTCTCCCCCCGCCCTCAACCCTCCAGCCTCACTAAATCACTCCCCCGCCCTCAACCTTCCAGCCTCACTAAATCTCTCCCCCCGCCCTCAAACCTCCAGACTCACTAAATCTCTCCCCCTGCCCTCAACCTTCCAGCCTCACTAAATCTCTCCCCCCACCCTCAAACTCCAGCCTCACTAAATCTCTCCCCCCACCCTCAACCTTCCAGCCTCACTAAATCACTCCCCCGCCCTAAACCTTCCAGCCTCACTAAATCTCTCCCCCCGCCCTCAACCCTCCAGCCTCACTAAATCACTCCCCCGCCCTCAACCTTCCAGCCTCACTAAATCTCTCCCCCCGCCCTCAAATCTCCAGACTCACTAAATCTCTCCCCCCGCCCTCAACCTTCCAGCCTCACTAAATCTCTCCCCCCACCCTCAACCCTCCAGACTCACTAAATCTCTCCCCCCGCCCTCAACCTTCCAGCCTCACTAAATCTCTCTCCCCGCCCTCAAACTCCAGCCTCACTAAATCACTCCGCCCGCCCTCAACCTTCCAGCCTCACTAAATCTCTCTCCCCGCCCTCAAACTCCAGCCTCACTAAATCTCTCCCCCCACCCTCAACCTTCCAGACTCACTAAATCTCTCCCCCCGCCCTAAACCTTCCAGCCTCACTAAATCACTCCCCCGCCCTCAACCTTCCAGCCTCACTAAATCTCTCCCCCCACCCTCACCCTTCCAGCCTCACTAAATCTCTCCACCCACCCTCAACCTTCCAGCCTCACTAAATCTCTCTCCCCGCCCTCAACCTTCCAGCCTCACTAAATCTCTCCCCCCACCCTCAACCTTCCAGCCTCACTAAATCTCTCCCCCCGCCCTCAACCTTCCAGCCTCACTAAATCTCTACCCCCACCCTCAACCTTCCAGCCTCACTAAATCTCTCCCTCCGCCCTCAACCTTCCAGCTTCACTAAATCTCTCCCTCCGCACTCAGCCTTCCAGCTTCACTGAATCTCTCCCCCCACCCTCAAACCTCCAGCCTCACTAAATCTCTCCCCCCGTCCTCAACCTTCCAGCCTCACTAAATCTCTCTCCCCGCACTCAACCTTCCAGCCTCATTAAATCTCTCCCCCCGCCCTCAACCTTCCAGCTTCACTAAATCTCTCCCCTCGCCCTCAACCTTCCAGCCTCACTAAATCTCTCCCCCCGCCCTCAACCCTCCAGCCTCACTAAATCTCTCCCCCCGTCCTCAACCTTCCAGCCTCACTAAATCTCTCCCCCCGCCCTCAACCCTCCAGCCTCACTAAATCTCTCCCCCCGTCCTCAACCTTCCAGCCTCACTAAATCTCTCTCCCCGCACTCAACCTTCCAGCCTCATTAAATCTCTCCCGCCGCCCTCAACCTTCCAGCCTCACTAAATCTCTCTCCCCGCCCTCAACCTTCCAGCCTCACGAAATCTCTCTCCCCGCCCTCAAACTTCCAGCCTCACTAAATCTCTCCCCCCGCACTCAACATTCCAGCTTCACTAAATCTCTCCCCCCACCCTCAACCTTCCAGCTTCACTAAATCTCTCCCCCCGCCCTCAACCTTCCAGCCTCACCAAATCTCTCTCCCCGCCCTCAACCTTCCAGCCTCACTAAATCTCTCTCCCCGCCCTCAACCTTCCAGTCACACTAAATCTCTCCCCCCGCACTCAACCTTCCAGCTTCACTAAATCTCTCCCCCCACCCTCAACCTTCCAGCTCCACTAAATCTCTCCCCCCGCACTCAACCTTCCAGCTTCACTAAATCTCTCCCACCGCACTCACCCTTCCAGCTTCACTAAATCTCTCCCCCCGACCTCAACCCTCCAGCCTCACTAAATCTCTCCCCCCGACCTCAACCTTCCAGGTTCACTAAATCTCTCCCCCCGACCTCAAACTTCCAGGTTCACTAAATCTCTCCCCCACCCTCAACCTTCCAGCCTCACTAAATCTCTCCCCCCGCCCTCAACCTTCCAGCCTCACTAAATCTCTCCCCCCACCCTCAACCGTCCAGCCTCACTAAATCTCTCCCCCCGCCCTCAAACTTCCAGCCTCACTAAATCTCTCCCCCTGCCCTCAACCCTCCAGCCTCACTAAATCTCTCCCCCCGCCCTCAAACCTCCAGCCTCAATAAATCTTTCCCCCCGCCCTCAACCTTCCAGCCTCACTAAATCTCTCCCCCCGACCTCAACCTTCCAGCCTCACTAAATCTCTCCCCCCGCCCTCAACCCTCCAGCCTCACTAAATCTCTCCCCCCGACCTCAACCTTCCAGGTTCACTAAATCTACCCCCCCACCCTCAACCTTCCAGCTTCACTAAATCTCTCCCCCCGCCCTCAACCTTCCAGCCTCACTAAATCTTTCCCCCCGCCCTCAACCCTCCAGCCTCACTAAATCTCTCCCCCCGACCTCAACCTTCCAGCTTCACTAAATCTCTCCCCCCGACCTCAACCCTCCAGCCTCACTAAATCTCTCCCCCCGCCCTCAACCTTCCAGGTTCACTAAATCTCCCCCCCCACCCTCAACCTTCCAGCTTCACGAAATCTCTCCCCCCGCCCTCAACTTTCCAGCCTCACTACATCTATGCCCCCGACCTCAACCTTCCAGGTTCACTAAATCTCTCCCCCCACCCTCAACCTTCCAGCTTCACTAAATCACTCCCCCGGCCTCAACCTTCCAGCCTCACTAAATCTCTCCCCCCACCCTCAACCCTCCAGCCTCACTAAATCTCTCCCCCCACCCTCAAACTTCCAGCCTCACTAAATCTCTCTCCCCACCCTCAACCCTCCAGCCTCACTAAATCTCTCCCCCCGCCCTCAACCTTCCAGCCTCACTAAATCACTCCCTTCGCCCTCAACCCTCCAGACTCACTAAATCTCCCCCCCCGCCCTCAACCTTCCAGCCTCACTAAATCTCTCTCCCCGCCCTCACACCTCCAGCCTCACTAAATCTCTCCCCCCACCATCAACCTTCCAGCCTCACTAAATCACTCCCCCGCCCTAAACCTTCCAGCCTCACTAAATCTCACCCCCGCCCTCAACCCTCCAGCCTCACTAAATCACTCCCCCGCCCTCAACCTTCCAGCCTCACTAAATCTCTCCCCCCGCCCTCAAACCTCCAGACTCACTAAATCTCTCCCCCCGCCCTCAACCTTCCAGCCTCACTAAATCTCTCCCCCCACCCTCAACCCTCCAGACTCACTAAATCTCTCCCCCCGCCCTCAACCTTCCAGCCTCACTAAATCTCTCTCCCCGCCCTCAAACTCCAGCCTCACTAAATCTCTCCCCCCACCCTCAACCTTCCAGCCTCACTAAATCACTCCCCCCGCCCTCAACCTTCCAGCCTCACTAAATCTCTCTCCCCGCCCTCAAACTCCATCCTCACTAAATCTCTCCCCCCACCCTCAACCTTCCAGACTCACTAAATCTCTACCCCCGCCCTAAACCTTCCAGCCTCACATATCACTCCCCCGCCCTCAACCTTCCAGCCTCACTAAATCTCTCCCCCCACACTCAACCTTCCAGCCTCACTAAATCTCTCCACCCACCCTCAACCTTCCAGCCTCACTAAATCTCTCTCCCCGCCCTCAACCCTCCAGCCTCACTAAATCTCTCCCCCCGCCCTCAACCTTCCAGCCTCACTAAATCACTCCCCCCACCCTCAACCTTCCAGCCTCACTAAATCTCTCCCCCCGCCCTCAACCTTCCAGCCTCACTAAATCTCTCCCCCCACCCTCAACCTTCCAGCCTCACTAAATCTCTCCCTCCGCCCTCAACCTTCCAGCTTCACTAAATCTCTCCCTCCGCACTCAGCCTTCCAGCTTCACTAAATCTCTCCCCCCACCCTCAACCTTCCAGCCTCACTAAATCTCTCCCCCCGCCCTCAACCCTCCAGCCTCACTAAATCTCTCCCCCCGTCCTCAACCTTCCAGCCTCACAAAATCTCACTCCCCGCACTCAACCTTCCAACTTCATTAAATCTCTCCCGCCGCCCTCAACCTTCCAGCCTCACTAAATCTCTCTCCCCGCCCTCAACCTTCCAGCCTCACGAAATCTCTCTCCCCGCCCTCAATCTTCCAGCCTCACTAAATCTCTCCCCCCGCACTCAACATTCCAGCTTCACTAAATCTCTCCCCCCACCCTCAACCTTCCAGCTTCACTAAATCTCTCCACCCGCCCTCAACCTTCCAGCCTCACCAAATCTCTCTCCCCGCCCTCAATCTTCCAGCCTCACTAAATCTCTCTCCCCGCCCTCAACCTTCCAGCCTCACTAAATCTCTCCCTCCACCCTCAAACTTCCAGCCTCACTAAACCTCTCCCTCCGCCCTCAACCTTCCAGCTTCACTAAATCTCTCCCTCCGCACTCAGCCTTCCAGCTTCACTAAATCTCTCCCCCCACCCTCAAACCTCCAGCCTCACTAAATCTCTCCCCCCGTCCTCAACCTTCCAGCCTCAATAAATCTCTCTCCCCGCACTCAACCTTCCAGCCTCATTAAATCTCTCCCCCCGCCCTCAACCTTCCAGCTTCACTAAATCTCTCCCCTCGCCCTCAACCTTCCAGCCTCACTAAATCTCTCCCCCCGCCCTCAACCCTCCAGCCTCACTAAATCTCTCCCCCCGTCCTCAACCTTCCAGCCTCACTAAATCTCTCCCCCCGCCCTCAAACCTCCAGCCTCACTAAATCTCTCCCCCCGTCCTCAACCTTCCAGCCTCACTAAATCACTCCCCGCCCTCAACCTTCCAGCCTCACTAAATCTCTCTCCCCTCACTCAACCTTCCAGCCTCGTTAAATCTCTCTCCCCGCCCTCAACCTTCCAGCCTCACGAAATCTCTCCCCCCGCACTCAACTTTCCAGCTTCACTAAATCTCTCCCCCCACCCTCAACCTTCCAGCTTCACTAAATCTCTCCCCCCGCCCTCAACCCTCCAGCCTCACTAAATCTCTCCCTTCGCCCTCAACCCTCCAGACTCACTAAATCTCCCCCCCCGCCCTCAACCTTCCAGCCTCACTAAATCTCTCTCCCCGCCCTCACACCTCCAGCCTCACTAAATCTCTCCCCCCACCATCAACCTTCCAGCCTCACTAAATCACTCCCCCGCCCTAAACCTTCCAGCCTCACTAAATCTCACCCCCGCCCTCAACCCTCCAGCCTCACTAAATCACTCCCCCGCCCTCAACATTCTAGCCTCACTAAATCTCTCCCCCCGCCCTCAAACCTCCAGACTCACTAAATCTCTCCCCCGCCCTCAACCTTCCAGCCTCACTAAATCTCTCCCCCCACCCTCAACCCTCCAGACTCACTAAATCTCTCCCCCCGCCCTCAACCTTCCAGCCTCACTAAATCTCTCTCCCCGCCCTCAAACTCCAGCCTCACTAAATCTCTCCCCCCACCCTCAACCTTCCAGCATCACTAAATCACTCCCCCCGCCCTCAACCTTCCAGCCTCACTAAATCTCTCTCCCCGCCGTCAATCTCCATCCTCACTAAATCTCTCCCCACACCCTCAACCTTCCAGACTCACTAAATCTCTCCCCCCGCCCTAAACCTTCCAGCCTCACATATCACTCCCCCGCCCTCAACCTTCCAGCCTCACTAAATCTCTCCCCCCACCCTCAACCTTCCAGCCTCACTAAATCTCTCCACCCACCCTCAACCTTCCAGCCTCACTAAATCTCTCTCCCCGCCCTCAACCCTCCAGCCTCACTAAATCTCTCCCCCCGCCCTCAACCTTCCAGCCTCACTAAATCACTCTCCCCACCCTCAACCTTCCAGCCTCACTAAATCTCTCCCCCGCCCTCAACCTTCCAGCCTCACTAAATCTCTCCCCCCACCCTCAACCTTCCAGCCTAACTAAATCTCTCCCTCCGCCCTCACCCTTCCAGCTTCACTAAATCTCTCCCTCCGCACTCAGCCTTCCAGCTTCACTAAATCTCTCACCCCACCCTCAACCCTCCAGCCTCACTAAATCTCTCCCCCCGTCCTCAACCTTCCAGCCTCACTAAATCTCTCCCCCCGTCCTCAACCTTCCAGCCTCACAAAATCTCTCTCCCCGCACTCAACCTTCCAGCCTCATTAAATCTCTCCCCCCGCCCTCAACCTTCCAGCTTCACTAAATCTCTCCCCTCGCCCTCAACCTTCCAGCCTCACTAAATCTCTCCCCCCGCCCTCAACCCTCCAGCCTCACTAAATCTCTCCCCCCGTCCTCAACCTTCCAGCCTCAAAAATCTCTCTCCCCGCACTCAACCTTCCAGCTTCATTAAATCTCTCCCGCCGCCCTCAACTTCCAGCCTCACTAAATCTCTCTCCCCCGCCCTCAACCTTCCAGCAACCTTCCAGCCTCACGAAATCTCTCTCCCCGCCCTCAATCTTCCAGCTTCACTAAATCTCTCCCCCCGCACTCAACATTCCAGCTTCACTAAATCTCTCCCCCCACCCTCAACCTTCCAGCTTCACTAAATCTCTCCACCCGCCCTCAACCTTCCAGCCTCACCAAATCTCTCTCCCCGCCCTCAATCTTCCAGCCTCACTAAATCTCTCTCCCCGCCCTCAACCTTCCAGCCTCACTAAATCTCTCCCCCCACCCTCAACCTTCCAGCCTCACTAAACCTCTCCCTCCGCCCTCAACCTTCCAGCTTCACTAAATCTCTCCCTCCGCACTCAGCCTTCCAGCTTCACTAAATCTCTCCCCCCACCCTCAAACCTCCAGCCTCACTAAATCTCTCCCCCCGTCCTCAACCTTCCAGCCTCACTAAATCTCTCTCCCCGCACTCATCCTTCCAGCCTCATTAAATCTCTCCCCCCGCCCTCAACCTTCCAGCTTCACTAAATCTCTCCCCTTGCCCTCAACCTTCCAGCCTCACTAAATCTCTCCCCCCGCCCTCAACCCTCCAGCCTCACTAAATCTCTCCCCCCGTCCTCAACCTTCCAGCCTCACTAAATCTCTCCCCCGCCCTCAACCCTCCAGCCTCACTAAATCTCTCCCCCCGTCCTCAACCTTCCAGCCTCACTAAATCTCTCTCCCCGCCCTCAACCTTCCAGCCTCACGAAATCTCTCTCCCCGCCCTCAACCTTCCAGCCTCACTAAATCTCTCCCCCCGCACTCAACATTCCAGCTTCACTAAATCTCTCCCCCCACCCTCAACCTTCCAGCTTCACTAAATCTCTCCCCCCGCCCTCAACCCTCCAGCCTCACTAAATCTCTCCCCCCGTCCTCAACCTTCCAGCCTCACTAAATCTCTCTCCCCTCACTCAACCTTCCAGCCTCATTAAATCTCTCCCGCCGCCCTCAACCTTCCAGCCTCACTAAATCTCTCTCCCCGCCCTCAACATTCCAGCCTCACGAAATCTCTCTCCCCGCCCTCAACCTTCCAGCCTCACTAAATCTCTCCCCCCGCACTCAACATTCCAGCTTCACTAAATCTCTCCCCCACCCTCAAACTTCCAGCCTCACTAAATCTCTCCCTCCGCCCTCAACCTTCCAGCTTCACTAAATCTCTCCCTCCGCACTCAGCCTTCCAGCTTCACTAAATCTCTCCCCCCACCCTCAACCCTCCAGCCTCACTAAATCTCTCCCCCCGTCCTCAACCTTCCAGCCTCACTAAATCTCTCCTCCCGTCCTCAACCTTCCAGCCTCACAAAATCTCTCTCCCCGCACTCAACCTTCCAGCCTCATTAAATCTCTCCCCCCGCCCTCAACCTTCCAGCTTCACTAAATCTCTCCCCTCGCCCTCAACCTTCCAGCCTCACAAAATCTCTCTCCCCGCCCTCAACCCTCCAGCCTCACTAAATCTCTCCCCCCGTCCTCAACCTTCCAGCCTCACAAAATCTCTCTCCCCGCACTCAACCTTCCAGCCTCATTAAATCTCTCCCGCCTCCTCAACCTTCCAGCCTCACTAAATCTCTCTCCCCGCCCTCAACCTTCCAGCCTCACGAAATCTCTCTCCCCGCCCTCAATCTTCCAGCCTCACTAAATCTCTCCCCCCGCACTCAACATTCCAGCTTCACTAAATCTCTCCCCCCACCCTCAACCTTCCAGCTTCACTAAAACTCTCCCCCCGCCCTCAACCTTCCAGCCTCACCAAATCTCTCTCCCCGCCCTCAACCTTCCAGCCTCACTAAATCTCTCCCCCCACCCTCAACCTTCCAGCCTCACTAAACCTCTCCCTCCGTTCTCAACCTTCCAGCTTCACTAAATCTCTCCCTCCGCACTCAGCCTTCCAGCTTCACTAAATCTCTCCCCCCGCCCTCAACCTTACAGCTTCACTAAATCTCTCCCCTCGCCCTCAACCTTCCAGCCTCACAAAATCTCTCTCCCCGCACTCAACCTTCCAGCCTCATTAAATCTCTCCCGCCCCCTCAACCTTCCAGCCTCACTAAATCTCTCTCCCCGCCCTCAACCTTCCAGCCTCACGAAATCTCTCTCCCCGCCCTCAATCTTCCAGCCTCACTAAATCTCTCCCCCCGCACTCAACATTCCAGCTTCACTAAATCTCTCCCCCGACCCTCAACCTTCCAGCTTCACTAAAACTCTCCCCCCGCCCTCAACCTTCCAGCCTCACAAATCTCTCTCCCCGCCCTCAACCTTCCAGCCTCACTAAATCTCTCCCCCCACCCTCAACCTTCCAGCCTCACTAAACCTCTCCCTCCGTTCTCAACCTTCCAGCTTCACTAAATCTCTCCCTCCGCACTCAGCCTTCCAGCCTCACTAAATCTCTCCCCCGCCCTCAAACCTCCAGCCTCACTAAATCTCTCCCCCCGTCCTCAACCTTCCAGCCTCACTAAATCTCTCTCCCCGCACTCAACCTTCCAGCCTCATTAAATCTCTCCCCCCGCCCTCAACCTTCCAGCTTCACTAAATCTCTCCCCTCGCCCTCAACCTTCCAGCCTCACTAAATCTCTCACCCCGCCCTCAACCCTCCAGCCTCACTAAATCTCTCCCCCCGTCCTCAACCTTCCAGCCTCACTAAAACTCTCCCCCCGCCCTCAACCCTCCAGCCTCACTAAATCTCTCCCGCCTCCTCAACCTTCCAGCCTCACTAAATCACTCCCCCGCCCTAAACCTTCCAGCCTCACTAAATCTCACCCCCGCCCTCAACCCTCCAGCCTCACTAAATCACTCCCCCGCCCTCAACCTTCCAGCCTCACTAAATCTCTCCCCCCGCCCTCAAACCTCCAGACTCACTAAATCTCTCCCCCCGCCCTCAACCTTCCAGCCTCACTAAATCTCTCCCCCCACCCTCAACCCTCCAGACTCACTAAATCTCTCCCCCCGCCCTCAACCTTCCAGCCTCACTAAATCTCTCTCCCCGCCCTCAAACTCCAGCCTCACTAAATCTCTCCCCCCACCCTCAACCTTCCAGCCTCACTAAATCACTCCCCCCGCCCTCAACCTTCCAGCCTCACTAAATCTCTCTCCCCGCCCTCAAACTCCATCCTCACTAAATCTCTCCCCCCACCCTCAACCTTCCAGACTCACTAAATCTCTACCGCCGCCCTAAACCTTCCAGCCTCACATATCACTCCCCCGCCCTCAACCTTCCAGCCTCACTAAATCTCTCCCCCCACACTCAACCTTCCAGCCTCACTAAATCTCTCCACCCACCCTCAACCTTCCAGCCTCACTAAATCTCTCTCCCCGCCCTCAACCCTCCAGCCTCACTAAATCTCTCCCCCCGCCCTCAACCTTCCAGCCTCACTAAATCACTCCCCCCACCCTCAACCTTCCAGCCTCACTAAATCTCTCCCCCCGCCCTCAACCTTCCAGCCTCACTAAATCTCTCCCCCCACCCTCAACCTTCCAGCCTCACTAAATCTCTCCCTCCGCCCTCAACCTTCCAGCTTCACTAAATCTCTCCCTCCGCACTCAGCCTTCCAGCTTCACTAAATCTCTCCCCCCACCCTCAACCTTCCAGCCTCACTAAATCTCTCCCCCCGCCCTCAACCCTCCAGCCTCACTAAATCTCTCCCCCCGTCCTCAACCTTCCAGCCTCACAAAATCTCACTCCCCGCACTCAACCTTCCAACTTCATTAAATCTCTCCCGCCGCCCTCAACCTTCCAGCCTCACTAAATCTCTCTCCCCGCCCTCAACCTTCCAGCCTCACGAAATCTCTCTCCCCGCCCTCAATCTTCCAGCCTCACTAAATCTCTCCCCCCGCACTCAACATTCCAGCTTCACTAAATCTCTCCCCCCACCCTCAACCTTCCAGCTTCACTAAATCTCTCCACCCGCCCTCAACCTTCCAGCCTCACCAAATCTCTCTCCCCGCCCTCAATCTTCCAGCCTCACTAAATCTCTCTCCCCGCCCTCAACCTTCCAGCCTCACTAAATCTCTCCCTCCACCCTCAAACTTCCAGCCTCACTAAACCTCTCCCTCCGCCCTCAACCTTCCAGCTTCACTAAATCTCTCCCTCCGCACTCAGCCTTCCAGCTTCACTAAATCTCTCCCCCCACCCTCAAACCTCCAGCCTCACTAAATCTCTCCCCCCGTCCTCAACCTTCCAGCCTCAATAAATCTCTCTCCCCGCACTCAACCTTCCAGCCTCATTAAATCTCTCCCCCCGCCCTCAACCTTCCAGCTTCACTAAATCTCTCCCCTCGCCCTCAACCTTCCAGCCTCACTAAATCTCTCCCCCCGCCCTCAACCCTCCAGCCTCACTAAATCTCTCCCCCCGTCCTCAACCTTCCAGCCTCACTAAATCTCTCCCCCCGCCCTCAAACCTCCAGCCTCACTAAATCTCTCCCCCCGTCCTCAACCTTCCAGCCTCACTAAATCTCTCCCCGCCCTCAACCTTCCAGCCTCACTAAATCTCTCTCCCCTCACTCAACCTTCCAGCCTCGTTAAATCTCTCTCCCCGCCCTCAACCTTCCAGCCTCACGAAATCTCTCCCCCCGCACTCAACTTTCCAGCTTCACTAAATCTCTCCCCCCACCCTCAACCTTCCAGCTTCACTAAATCTCTCCCCCCGCCCTCAACCCTCCAGCCTCACTAAATCTCTCCCTTCGCCCTCAACCCTCCAGACTCACTAAATCTCCCCCCCCGCCCTCAACCTTCCAGCCTCACTAAATCTCTCTCCCCGCCCTCACACCTCCAGCCTCACTAAATCTCTCCCCCCACCATCAACCTTCCAGCCTCACTAAATCACTCCCCCGCCCTAAACCTTCCAGCCTCACTAAATCTCACCCCCGCCCTCAACCCTCCAGCCTCACTAAATCACTCCCCCGCCCTCAACATTCCAGCCTCACTAAATCTCTCCCCCCGCCCTCAAACCTCCAGACTCACTAAATCTCTCCCCCCGCCCTCAACCTTCCAGCCTCACTAAATCTCTCCCCCCACCCTCAACCCTCCAGACTCACTAAATCTCTCCCCCCGCCCTCAACCTTCCAGCCTCACTAAATCTCTCTCCCCGCCCTCAAACTCCAGCCTCACTAAATCTCTCCCCCCACCCTCAACCTTCCAGCATCACTAAATCACTCCCCCCGCCCTCAACCTTCCAGCCTCACTAAATCTCTCTCCCCGCCGTCAATCTCCATCCTCACTAAATCTCTCCCCACACCCTCAACCTTCCAGACTCACTAAATCTCTCCCCCCGCCCTAAACCTTCCAGCCTCACATATCACTCCCCCGCCCTCAACCTTCCAGCCTCACTAAATCTCTCCCCCCACCCTCAACCTTCCAGCCTCACTAAATCTCTCCACCCACCCTCAACCTTCCAGCCTCACTAAATCTCTCTCCCCGCCCTCAACCCTCCAGCCTCACTAAATCTCTCCCCCCGCCCTCAACCTTCCAGCCTCACTAAATCACTCTCCCCACCCTCAACCTTCCAGCCTCACTAAATCTCTCCCCCGCCCTCAACCTTCCAGCCTCACTAAATCTCTCCCCCCACCCTCAACCTTCCAGCCTAACTAAATCTCTCCCTCCGCCCTCACCCTTCCAGCTTCACTAAATCTCTCCCTCCGCACTCAGCCTTCCAGCTTCACTAAATCTCTCACCCCACCCTCAACCCTCCAGCCTCACTAAATCTCTCCCCCCGTCCTCAACCTTCCAGCCTCACTAAATCTCTCCCCCCGTCCTCAACCTTCCAGCCTCACAAAATCTCTCTCCCCGCACTCAACCTTCCAGCCTCATTAAATCTCTCCCCCCGCCCTCAACCTTCCAGCTTCACTAAATCTCTCCCCTCGCCCTCAACCTTCCAGCCTCACTAAATCTCTCCCCCCGCCCTCAACCCTCCAGCCTCACTAAATCTCTCCCCCCGTCCTCAACCTTCCAGCCTCAAAAATCTCTCTCCCCGCACTCAACCTTCCAGCTTCATTAAATCTCTCCCGCCGCCCTCAACCTTCCAGCCTCACTAAATCTCTCTCCCCGCCCTCAACCTTCCAGCCTCACGAAATCTCTCTCCCCGCCCTCAATCTTCCAGCTTCACTAAATCTCTCCCCCCGCACTCAACATTCCAGCTTCACTAAATCTCTCCCCCCACCCTCAACCTTCCAGCTTCACTAAATCTCTCCACCCGCCCTCAACCTTCCAGCCTCACCAAATCTCTCTCCCCGCCCTCAATCTTCCAGCCTCACTAAATCTCTCTCCCCGCCCTCAACCTTCCAGCCTCACTAAATCTCTCCCCCCACCCTCAACCTTCCAGCCTCACTAAACCTCTCCCTCCGCCCTCAACCTTCCAGCTTCACTAAATCTCTCCCTCCGCACTCAGCCTTCCAGCTTCACTAAATCTCTCCCCCCACCCTCAAACCTCCAGCCTCACTAAATCTCTCCCCCCGTCCTCAACCTTCCAGCCTCACTAAATCTCTCTCCCCGCACTCATCCTTCCAGCCTCATTAAATCTCTCCCCCCGCCCTCAACCTTCCAGCTTCACTAAATCTCTCCCCTTGCCCTCAACCTTCCAGCCTCACTAAATCTCTCCCCCCGCCCTCAACCCTCCAGCCTCACTAAATCTCTCCCCCCGTCCTCAACCTTCCAGCCTCACTAAATCTCTCCCCCCGCCCTCAACCCTCCAGCCTCACTAAATCTCTCCCCCCGTCCTCAACCTTCCAGCCTCACTAAATCTCTCTCCCCGCCCTCAACCTTCCAGCCTCACGAAATCTCTCTCCCCGCCCTCAACCTTCCAGCCTCACTAAATCTCTCCCCCCGCACTCAACATTCCAGCTTCACTAAATCTCTCCCCCCACCCTCAACCTTCCAGCTTCACTAAATCTCTCCCCCCGCCCTCAACCCTCCAGCCTCACTAAATCTCTCCCCCCGTCCTCAACCTTCCAGCCTCACTAAATCTCTCTCCCCTCACTCAACCTTCCAGCCTCATTAAATCTCTCCCGCCGCCCTCAACCTTCCAGCCTCACTAAATCTCTCTCCCCGCCCTCAACCTTCCAGCCTCACGAAATCTCTCTCCCCGCCCTCAACCTTCCAGCCTCACTAAATCTCTCCCCCCGCACTCAACATTCCAGCTTCACTAAATCTCTCCCCCCACCCTCAAACTTCCAGCCTCACTAAATCTCTCCCTCCGCCCTCAACCTTCCAGCTTCACTAAATCTCTCCCTCCGCACTCAGCCTTCCAGCTTCACTAAATCTCTCCCCCCACCCTCAACCCTCCAGCCTCACTAAATCTCTCCCCCCGTCCTCAACCTTCCAGCCTCACTAAATCTCTCCTCCCGTCCTCAACCTTCCAGCCTCACAAAATCTCTCTCCCCGCACTCAACCTTCCAGCCTCATTAAATCTCTCCCCCCGCCCTCAACCTTCCAGCTTCACTAAATCTCTCCCCTCGCCCTCAACCTTCCAGCCTCACAAAATCTCTCTCCCCGCCCTCAACCCTCCAGCCTCACTAAATCTCTCCCCCCGTCCTCAACCTTCCAGCCTCACAAAATCTCTCTCCCCGCACTCAACCTTCCAGCCTCATTAAATCTCTCCCGCCTCCTCAACCTTCCAGCCTCACTAAATCTCTCTCCCCGCCCTCAACCTTCCAGCCTCACGAAATCTCTCTCCCCGCCCTCAATCTTCCAGCCTCACTAAATCTCTCCCCCCGCACTCAACATTCCAGCTTCACTAAATCTCTCCCCCCACCCTCAACCTTCCAGCTTCACTAAAACTCTCCCCCCGCCCTCAACCTTCCAGCCTCACCAAATCTCTCTCCCCGCCCTCAACCTTCCAGCCTCACTAAATCTCTCCCCCCACCCTCAACCTTCCAGCCTCACTAAACCTCTCCCTCCGTTCTCAACCTTCCAGCTTCACTAAATCTCTCCCTCCGCACTCAGCCTTCCAGCTTCACTAAATCTCTCCCCCCGCCCTCAACCTTACAGCTTCACTAAATCTCTCCCCTCGCCCTCAACCTTCCAGCCTCACAAAATCTCTCTCCCCGCACTCAACCTTCCAGCCTCATTAAATCTCTCCCGCCCCCTCAACCTTCCAGCCTCACTAAATCTCTCTCCCCGCCCTCAACCTTCCAGCCTCACGAAATCTCTCTCCCCGCCCTCAATCTTCCAGCCTCACTAAATCTCTCCCCCCGCACTCAACATTCCAGCTTCACTAAATCTCTCCCCCGACCCTCAACCTTCCAGCTTCACTAAAACTCTCCCCCCGCCCTCAACCTTCCAGCCTCACAAATCTCTCTCCCCGCCCTCAACCTTCCAGCCTCACTAAATCTCTCCCCCCACCCTCAACCTTCCAGCCTCACTAAACCTCTCCCTCCGTTCTCAACCTTCCAGCTTCACTAAATCTCTCCCTCCGCACTCAGCCTTCCAGCCTCACTAAATCTCTCCCCCGCCCTCAAACCTCCAGCCTCACTAAATCTCTCCCCCCGTCCTCAACCTTCCAGCCTCACTAAATCTCTCTCCCCGCACTCAACCTTCCAGCCTCATTAAATCTCTCCCCCCGCCCTCAACCTTCCAGCTTCACTAAATCTCTCCCCTCGCCCTCAACCTTCCAGCCTCACTAAATCTCTCACCCCGCCCTCAACCCTCCAGCCTCACTAAATCTCTCCCCCCGTCCTCAACCTTCCAGCCTCACTAAAACTCTCCCCCCGCCCTCAACCCTCCAGCCTCACTAAATCTCTCCCCCCGTCCTCAACCTTCCAGCCTCACTAAATCTCTCTCCCCTCACTCAAACTTCCAGCCTCATTAAATCTCTCCCGCCGCCCTCAACCTTCCAGCCTCACTAAATCTCTCTCCCCGCCCTCAACCTTCCAGCCTCACGAAATCTCTCTCCCCGCCCTCAACCTTCCAGCCTCACTAAATCTCTCCCCCCGCACTCAACATTCCAGCTTCACTAAATCTCTCCCCCCACCCTCAACCTTCCAGCCTCACCAAATCTCTCTCCCCGCCCTCAACCTTCCAGCCTCACTAAATCTCCCTCCCCGCCCTCAACCTTCCAGCCTCACTAAATCTCTCCCCCCGCACTCAACCTTCCAGCCTCACTAAATCTCTCCCCCCGCACTCAACCCTCCAGCCTCACTAAATCTCTCCCCCTGTCCGCAACCTTCCAGCCTCATTAAATCTCTCCCGCCGCCCTCAACCTTCCAGCCTCACTAAATCTCTCTCTCCGCCCTCAACCTTCCAGCCTCACGAAATCTCTCTCCCCGCCCTCAACCTTCCAGGTTCACTAAATCTCACCCCCCACCCTCAACCTTCCAGCTTCACTAAATCTCTCCCCCCGCCCTCAACGTTCCAGCCTCACTAAATCTATGCCCCCGACCTCAACCTTCCAGGTTCACTAAATCTCTCCCCCCACGCTCAACCTTCCAGCTTCACTAAATCACTCCCCCGGCCTCAACCTTCCAGCCTCACTAAATCTCTCCCCCCACCCTCAACCCTCCAGCCTCACTAAATCTCTCCCCCCACCCTCCATCTTCCAGCCTCACTAAATCTCTCTCCCCACCCTCAACCCTCCAGCCTCACTAAATCTCTCTCCCCGCCCTCAAACTCCATCCTCACTAAATCTCTCCCCCCACCCTCAACCTTCCAGACTCACTAAATCTCTCCCCCCGCCCTAAACCTTCCAGCCTCACATATCACTCCCCCGCCCTCAACCTTCCAGCCTCACTAAATCTCTCCCCCCACCCTCAACCTTCCAGCCTCACGAAATCTCTCCACCCACCGTCAACCTTCCAGCCTCACTAAATCTCTCTCCCCGCCCTCAACCCTCCAGCCTCACTAAATCTCTCCCCCCGCCCTCAACCTTCCAGCCTCACTAAATCACTCCCCCCACCCTCAACCTTCCAGCCTCACTAAATCTCTCCCCCCGCCCTCAACCTTCCAGCCTCACTAAATCTCTCCCCACACCCTCAACCTTCCAGCCTCACTAAATCTCTCCCTCCGCCCTCAACCTTCCAGCTTCACTAAATCTCTCCCTCCGCACTCAGCCTTCCAGCTTCACTAAATCTCTCCCCCCACCCTCAACCCTCCAGCCTCACTAAATCTCTCCCCCCGTCCTCAACCTTCCAGCCTCACTAAATCTCTCCCCCCGTCCTCAACCTTCCAGCCTCACAAAATCTCTCTCCCCGCACTCAACCTTCCAGCCTCATTAAATCTCTCCCCCCGCCCTCAACCTTCCAGCTTCACTAAATCTCTCCCCTCGCCCTCAACCTTCCAGCCTCACTAAATCTCTCCCCCCGCCCTCAACCCTCCAGCCTCACTAAATCTCTCCCCCCGTCCTCAACCTTCCAGCCTCACAAAATCTCTCTCCCCGCACTCAACCTTCCAGCTTCATTAAATCTCTCCCGCCGCCCTCAACCTTCCAGCCTCACTAAATCTCTCTCCCCGCCCTCAACCTTCCAGCCTCACGAAATCTCTCTCCCCGCCCTCAATCTTCCAGCCTCACTAAATCTCTCCCCCCGCACTCAACATTCCAGCTTCACTAAATCTCTCCCCCCACCCTCAACCTTCCAGCTTCACTAAATCTCTCCACCCGCCCTCAACCTTCCAGCCTCACCAAATCTCTCTCCCCGCCCTCAATCTTCCAGCCTCACTAAATCTCTCTCCCCGCCCTCAACCTTCCAGCCTCACTAAATCTCTCCCCCCACCCTCAACCTTCCAGCCTCACTAAACCTCTCCCTCCGCCCTCAACCTTCCAGCTTCACTAAATCTCTCCCTCCGCACTCAGCCTTCCAGCTTCACTAAATCTCTCCCCCCACCCTCAAACCTCCAGCCTCACTAAATCTCTCCCCCCGTCCTCAACCTTCCAGCCTCACGAAATCTCTCTCCCCGCACTCAACCTTCCAGCCTCATTAAATCTCTCCCCCCGCCCTCAACCTTCCAGCTTCACTAAATCTCTCCCTTCGCCCTCAACCTTCCAGCCTCACTAAATCTCTCCCCCCGCCCTCAACCCTCCAGCCTCACTAAATCTCTCCCCCCGTCCTCAACCTTCCAGCCTCACTAAATCTCTCCCCCCGCCCTCAACCCTCCAGCCTCACTAAATCTCTCCCCCCGTCCTCAACCTTCCAGCCTCACTAAATCTCTCTCCCCGCCCTCAACCTTCCAGCCTCACGAAATCTCTCTCCCCGCCCTCAACCTTCCAGCCTCACTAAATCTCTCCCCCCGCACTCAACATTCCAGCTTCAGTAAATCTCTCCCCCCACCCTCAACCTTCCAGCTTCACTAAATCTCTCCCCCCGCCCTCAACCCTCCAGCCTCACTAAATCTCTCCCCCCGTCCTCAACCTTCCAGCCTCACTAAATCTCTCTCCCCTCACTCAACCTTCCAGCCTCATTAAATCTCTCCCGCCGACCTCAACCTTCCAGCCTCACGAAATCTCTCTCCCCGTCCTCAACCTTCCAGCCTCACTAAATCTCTCTCCCCGCCCTCAACCTTCCAGCCTCACGAAATCTCTCTCCCCGCCCTCAACCTTCCAGCCTCACTAAATCTCTCCCCCCGCACTCAACATTCCAGCTTCACTAAATCTCTCCCCCCAACCTCAACCTTCCAGCTTCACTAAATCTCTCCCCCCGCCCTCAACCTTCCAGCCTCACCAAATCTCTCTCCCCGCCCTCAACCTTCCAGCCTCACTAAATCTCTCTCCCCGCCCTCAACCTTCCAGCCTCACTAAATCTCTCCCCCCACCCTCAACCTTCCAGCCACACTAAACCTCTCCCTCCGTTCTCAACCTTCCAGCTTCACTAAATCTCTCCCTCCGCACTCAGCCTTCCAGCTTCACTAAATCTCTCCCCCAACCCTCAAACCTCCAGCCTCACTAAATCTCTCCCCCCGTCCTCAACCTTCCAGCCTCACTAAATCTCTCTCCCCGCACTCAACCTTCCAGCCTCATTAAATCTCTCCCCCCGCCCTCAACCTTCCAGCTTCACTAAATCTCTCCCCTCGCCCTCAACCTTCCAGCCTCACTAAATCTCTCCCCCCGCCCTCAACCCTCCAGCCTCACTAAATCTCTCCCCCCGTCCTCAACCTTCCAGCCTCACTAAATCTCTCCCCCCGCCCTCAATCCTCCAGCCTCACTAAATCTCTCCCCCCGTCCTCAACCTTCCAGCCTCACTAAATCTCTCTCCCCTCACTCAAACTTCCAGCCTCATTAAATCTCTCCCGCCGCCCTCAACCTTCCAGCCTCACTAAATCTCTCTCCCCGCCCTCAACCTTCCAGCCTCACGAAATCTCTCTCCCCGCCCTCAACCTTCCAGCCTCACTAAATCTCTCCCCCCGCACTCAACATTCCAGCTTCACTAAATCTCTCCCCCCACCCTCAACCTTCCAGCTTCACTAAATCTCTCCCCCCGCCGTCAACCTTCCAGCCTCACCAAATCTCTCTCCCCGCCCTCAACCTTCCAGCCTCACTAAATCTCTCTCCCCGCCCTCAACCTTCCAGCCTCACTAAATCTCTCCCCCCGCACTCAACCTTCCAGCCTCACTAAATCTCTCCCCCCGCACTCAACCCTCCAGCCTCACTAAATCTCTCCCCCCGTCCTCAACCTTCCAGCCTCATTAAATCTCTCCCGCCGCCCTCAACCTTCCAGCCTCACTAAATCTCTCTCCCCGCCCTCAACCTTCCAGCCTCACGAAATCTCTCTCCCCGCCCTCAACCTTCCAGGTTCACTAAATCTCCCCCCCCACCCTCAACCTTCCAGCTTCACTAAATCTCTCCCCCCGCCCTCAACTTTCCAGCCTCACTAAATCTATGCCCCCGACCTCAACCTTCCAGGTTCACTAAATCTCTCCCCCCACCCTCAACCTTCCAGCTTCACTAAATCACTCCCCCGGCCTCAACCTTCCAGCCTCACTAAATCTCTCCCCCCACCCTCAACCCTCCAGCCTCACTAAATCTCTCCCCCCACCCTCAAACTTCCAGCCTCACTAAATCTCTATCCCCACCCTCAACCCTCCAGCCTCACTAAATCTCTCCCCCCGCCCTCAACCTACCAGCCTCACTAAATCTCTCCCTTCGCCCTCAACCCTCCAGACTCACTAAATCTCCCCCCCCGCCCTCAACCTTCCAGCCTCACTAAATCTCTCTCCCCGCCCTCACACCTCCAGCCTCACTAAATCTCTCCCCCCACCATCAACCTTCCAGCCTCACTAAATCACTCCCCCGCCCTAAACCTTCCAGCCTCACTAAATCTCACCCCCGCCCTCAACCCTCCAGCCTCACTAAATCACTCCCCCGCCCTCAACCTTCCAGCCTCACTAAATCTCCCCCCCCGCCCTCAACCTTCCAGCCTCACTAAATCTCTCTCCCCGCCCTCACACCTCCAGCCTCACTAAATCTCTCCCCCCACCATCAACCTTCCAGCTTCACTAAATCACTCCCCCGCCCTAAACCTTCCAGCCTCACTAAATCTCTCCCCCCACCCTCAACCTTCCAGCCTCACTAAATCACTCCCCCCGCCCTCAACCTTCCAGCCTCACTAAATCTCTCTCCCCGCCCTCAAACTCCATCCTCACTAAATCTCTCCCCCCACCCTCAACCTTCCAGACTCACTAAATCTCTCTCCCCGCCCTCAACCTTCCAGCCTCACGAAATCTCTCCCCCCACCCTCAACCTTCCAGCCTCACTAAATCTCTCCACCCACCCTCAGCCTTCCAGCCTCACTAAATCTCTCTCCCCGCCCTCAACCCTCCAGCCTCACTAAATCTCTCCCCCCGCCCTCAACCTTCCAGCCTCACTAAATCACTCCCCCCACCCTCAACCTTCCAGCCTCACTAAATCTCTCCCCCCGCCCTCAACCTTCCAGCCTCACTAAATCTCTCCCCCCACCCTCAACCTTCCAGCCTCACTAAATCTCTCCCTCCGCCCTCAACCTTCCAGCTTCACTAAATCTCTCCCTCCGCACTCAGCCTTCCAGCTTCACTAAATCTCTCCCCCCACCCTCAACCCTCCAGCCTCACTAAATCTCTCCCCCCGTCCTCAACCTTCCAGCCTCACTAAATCTCTCCCCCCGTCCTCAACCTTCCAGCCTCACAAAATCTCTCTCCCCGCACTCAACCTTCCAGCCTCATTAAATCTCTCCCCCCGCCCTCAACCTTCCAGCTTCACTAAATCTCTCCCCTCGCCCTCAACATTCCAGCCTCACTAAATTTCTCCCCCCGCCCTCAACCCTCCAGCCTCACTAAATCTCTCCCCCCGTCCTCAACCTTCCAGCCTCACAAAATCTCTCTCCCCGCACTCAACCTTCCAGCTTCATTAAATCTCTCCCGCCGCCCTCAACCTTCCAGCCTCACTAAATCTCTCTCCCCGCCCTCAACCTTCCAGCCTCACGAAATCTCTCTCCCCGCCCTCAATCTTCCAGCCTCACTAAATCTCTCCCCCCGCACTCAACATTCCAGCTTCACTAAATCTCTCCCCCCACCCTCAACCTTCCAGCTTCACTAAATCTCTCCACCCGCCCTCAACCTTCCAGCCTCACCAAATGTCTCTCCCCGCCCTCAATCTTCCAGCCTCACTAAATCTCTCTCCCCGCCCTCAACCTTCCAGCCTCACTAAATCTCTCCCCCCACCCTCAACCTTCCAGCCTCACTAAACCTCTCCCTCCGCCCTCAACCTTCCAGCTTCACTAAATCTCTCCCTCCGCACTCAGCCTTCCAGCTTCACTAAATCTCTCCCCCCACCCTCAAACCTCCAGCCTCACTAAATCTCTCCCCCCGTCCTCAACCTTCCAGCCTCACTAAATCTCTCTCCCCGCACTCAACCTTCCAGCCTCATTAAATCTCTCCCCCCGCCCTCAACCTTCCAGCTTCACTAAATCTCTCCCCTCGCCCTCAACCTTCCAGCCTCACTAAATCTCTCCCCCCGCCCTCAACCCTCCAGCC
The DNA here is from genome assembly GCF_052327205.1 of Somniosus microcephalus. NCBI lineage: Eukaryota > Metazoa > Chordata > Chondrichthyes > Squaliformes > Somniosidae > Somniosus > Somniosus microcephalus. The sequence continues at coordinate 324,196,386 of NC_140987.1, read as the reverse complement.
TCACTAAATCTCTCCCCCCGTCCTCAACCTTCCAGCCTCACTAAATCTCTCCCCCCGCCCTCAACCCTCCAGCCTCACTAAATCTCTCCCCCCGTCCTCAACCTTCCAGCCTCACTAAATCTCTCTCCCCGCCCTCAACCTTCCAGCCTCACGAAATCTCTCTCCCCGCCCTCAACCTTCCAGCCTCACTAAATCTCTCCCCCCGCACTCAACATTCCAGCTTCACTAAATCTCTCCCCCCACCCTCAACCTTCCAGCTTCACTAAATCTCTCCCCCCGCCCTCAACCCTCCAGCCTCACTAAATCTCTCCCCCCGTCCTCAACCTTCCAGCCTCACTAAATCTCTCTCCCCGCCCTCAAACTCCATCCTCACTAAATCTCTCCCCCCACCCTCAACCTTCCAGACTCACTAAATCTCTCTCCCCGCCCTCAACCTTCCAGCCTCACGAAATCTCTCCCCCCACCCTCAACCTTCCAGCCTCACTAAATCTCTCCACCCACCCTCAACCTTCCAGCCTCACTAAATCTCTCTCCCCGCCCTCAACCCTCCAGCCTCACTAAATCTCTCCCCCCGCCCTCAACCTTCCAGCCTCACTAAATCACTCCCCCCACCCTCAACCTTCCAGCCTCACTAAATCTCTCCCCCCGCCCTCAACCTTCCAGCCTCACTAAATCTCTCCCCCCACCCTCAACCTTCCAGCCTCACTAAATCTCTCCCTCCGCCCTCAACCTTCCAGCTTCACTAAATCTCTCCCTCCGCACTCAGCCTTCCAGCTTCACTAAATCTCTCCCCCCCACCTCAACCCTCCAGCCTCACTAAATCTCTCCCCCCGTCCTCAACCTTCCAGCCTAACTAAATCTCTCCCCCCGTCCTCAACCTTCCAGCCTCACAAAATCTCTCTCCCCGCACTCAACCTTCCAGCCTCATTAAATCTCTCCCCCCGCCCTCAACCTTCCAGCTTCACTAAATCTCTCCCCTCGCCCTCAACCTTCCAGCCTCACTAAATCTCTCCCCCCGCCCTCAACCCTCCAGCCTCACTAAATCTCTCCCCCCGTCCTCAACCTTCCAGCCTCAAAAAATCTCTCTCCCCGCACTCAACCTTCCAGCTTCATTAAATCTCTCCCGCCGCCCTCAACCTTCCAGCCTCACTAAATCTCTCTCCCCGCCCTCAACCTTCCAGCCTCACGAAATCTCTCTCCCCGCCCTCAATCTTCCAGCCTCACTAAATCTCTCCCCCCGCACTCAACATTCCAGCTTCACTAAATCTCTCCCCCACCCTCAACCTTCCAGCTTCACTAAATCTCTCCACCCGCCCTCAACCTTCCAGCCTCACCAAATCTCTCTCCCCGCCCTCAATCTTCCAGCCTCACTAAATCTCTCTCCCCGCCCTCAACCTTCCAGCCTCACTAAATCTCTCCCCCCACCCTCAACCTTCCAGCCTCACTAAACCTCTCCCTCCGCCCTCAACCTTCCAGCTTCACTAAATCTCTCCCTCCGCACTCAGCCTTCCAGCTTCACTAAATCTCTCCCCCCACCCTCAAACCTCCAGCCTCACTAAATCTCTCCCCCCGTCCTCAACCTTCCAGCCTCACTAAATCTCTCTCCCCGCACTCAACCTTCCAGCCTCATTAAATCTCTCCCCCCGTCCTCAACCTTCCAGCCTCACTAAATCTCTCTCCCCGCCCTCAACCTTCCAGCCTCACGAAATCTCTCTCCCCGCCCTCAACCTTCCAGCCTCACTAAATCTCTCCCCCCGCACTCAACATTCCAGCTTCACTAAATCTCTCCCCCCACCCTCAACCTTCCAGCTTCACTAAATCTCTCCCCCCGCCCTCAACCCTCCAGCCTCACTAAATCTCTCCCCCCGTCCTCAACCTTCCAGCCTCACTAAATCTCTCTCCCCTCACTCAACCTTCCAGCCTCATTAAATCACTCCCGACGCCCTCAACCTTCCAGCCTCACTAAATCTCTCTCCCCGCCCTCAACCTTCCAGCCTCACGAAATCTCTCTCCCCGCCCTCAACCTTCCAGCCTCACTAAATCTCTCCCCCCGCACTCAACATTCCAGCTTCACTAAATCTCTCCCCCAACCCTCAAACTTCCAGCCTCACTAAATCTCTCCCTCCGCCCTCAACCTTCCAGCTTCACTAAATCTCTCCTCCGCACTCAGCCTTCCAGCTTCACTAAATCTCTCCCCCCACCTCAACCCTCCAGCCTCACTAAATCTTCCCCCCGTCCTCAACCTTCCAGCCTCACTAAATTTCTCCCCCCGTCCTCAACCTTCCAGCCTCACAAAATCTCTCTCCCCGCACTCAACCTTCCAGCCTAATTAAATCTCTCCCCCCGCCCTCAACCTTCCAGCTTCACTAAATCTCTCCCCTCGCCCTCAACCTTCCAGCCTCACTAAATCTCTCCCCCCGCCCTCAACCCTCCAGCCTCACTAAATCTCTCCCCCCGTCCTCAACCTTCCAGCCTCACAAAATCTCTCACCCCGCACTCAACCTTCCAGCCTCATTAAATCTCTCCCGCCCCCTCAACCTTCCAGCCTCACTAAATCTCTCTCCCCGCCCTCAACCTTCCAGCCTCACAAAATCTCTCTCCCCGCCCTCAATCTTCCAGCCTCACTAAATCTCTCCCCCCGCACTCAACATTCCAGCTTCACTAAATCTCTCCCCCCACCCTCAACCTTCCAGCTTCACTAAATCTCTCCCCCCGCCCTCAACCTTCCAGCCTCACCAAATCTCTCTCCCCGCCCTCAACCTTCCAGCCTCACTAAATCTCTCTCCCCGCCCGTAACCTTCCAGCCTCACTAAATCTCTCCCCCCACCCTCAAACTTCCAGCCTCACTAAACCTCTCCCTCCGCTCTCAACCTTCCAGCTTCACTAAATCTCTCCCTCCGCACTCAGCCTTCCAGCTTCACTAAATCTCTCCCCCCACCCTCAAACCTCCAGCCTCACTAAATCTCTCCCCCCGTCCTCAACCTTCCAGCCTCACTAAATCTCTCTCCCCGCACTCAACCTTCCAGCCTCATTAAATCTCTCCCCCCGCCCTCAACCTTCCAGCTTCACTAAATCTCTCCCCTCGCCCTCAACCTTCCAGCCTCACTAAATCTCTCCCCCGCCCTCAACCCTCCAGCCTCACTAAATCTCTCCCCCCGTCCTCAAACTTCCAGCCTCACTAAATCTCTCCCCCCGCTCTCAACCCTCCAGCCTCACTAAATCTCTCCCCCCGTCCTCAACCTTCCAGCCGCACTAAATCTCTCTCCCCTCACTCAAACTTCCAGCCTCATTAAATCTCTCCCGCCGCCCTCAACCTTCCAGCCTCACTAAATCTCTCTCCCCGCCCTCAACCTTCCAGCCTCACGAAATCTCTCTCCCCGCCCTCAACCTTCCAGCCTCACTAAATCTCTCCCCCCGCACTCAACATTCCAGCTTCACTAAATCTCTCCCCCCACCCTCAACCTTCCAGCTTCACTAAATCTCTCCCCCCGCCCTCAACCTTCCAGCCTCACCAAATCTCTCTCCCCGCCCTCAACCTTCCAGCCTCACTAAATCTCTCTCCCCGCCCTCAACCTTCCAGCCTCACTAAATCTCTCCCCCCGCACTCAACCTTCCAGCTTCACTAAATCTCTCCCCCCACCCTCAACCTTCCAGCTTCACTAAATCTCTCCCCCCGCACTCAAACTTCCAGCTTCACTAAATCTCTCCCCCCGCACTCACCCTTCCAGCTTCACTGAATCTCTCCCCCCGACCTCAACCCTCCAGCCTCACTAAATCTCTCTCCACGACCTCAACCTTCCAGGTTCACTGAATCTCTCCCCCCGGCCTCAAACTTCCAGGTTCACTAAATCTCTCCCCCCACCCTCAACCTTCCAGCCTCACTAAATCTCTCCCCCCGCCCTCAACCTTCCAGCCTCACTAAATCTCTCCCCGCACCCTCAACCGTCCAGCCTCACTAAATCTCTCCCCCCGCCCTCAACCTTCCAGCCTCACTAAATCTCTCCCCCTGCCCTCAACCCTCCAGCCTCACTAAATCTTTCCCCCTGCCCTCAAACCTCCAGCCTCACTAAATCTTTCCCACCGCCCTGAACCTTCCAGCCTCACTAAATCTCTCCCCCCGACCTCAACCTTCCAGGTTCACTGAATCTCCCCCCCCACCCTCAACCTTCCAGCTTCACTAAATCTCTCCCCCCGCCCTCAACTTTCCAGCCTCACTAAATCTATGCCCCCGACCTCAACCTTCCAGGTTCACTAAATCTCTCCCCCCACCCTCAACCTTCCAGCTTCACTAAATCACTCCCCCGGCCTCAACCTTCCAGCCTCACTAAATCTCTCCCCCCACCCTCAACCCTCCAGCCTCACTAAATCTCTCCCCCCACCCTCAAACTTCCAGCCTCACTAAATCTCTCTCCCCACCCTCAAACCTCCAGCCTCACTAAATCTCTCCCCCCGCCCTCAACCTTCCAGCCTCACTAAATCTCTCCCTTCGCCCTCAACCCTCCAGACTCACTAAATCTCCCCCCCCGCCATCAACCTTCCAGCCTCACTAAATCTCTCTCCCCGCCCTCAAACCTCCAGCCTCACTAAATCTCTCCCCCCACCATCAACCTTCCAGCCTCACTAAATCACTCCCCCGCCCTAAACCTTCCAGCCTCACTAAATCTCTCCCCCCGCCCTCAAACCTCCAGCCTCACTAAATCACTCCCCCGCCCTCAACTTTCCAGCCTCACTAAATCTCTCCCCCCGCCCTCAAACCTCCAGACTCACTAAATCTCTCCCCCCGCCCTCAACCTTCCAGCCTCACTAAATCTCTCCCCCCACCCTCAACCCTCCAGACTCACTAAATCTCTCCCCCCGCCCTAAACCTTCCAGCCTCACTAAATCTCTCCCCCCACCCTCAAACTCCAACCTCACTAAATCTCTCCCCCCACCCTCAACCTTCCAGCCTCACTAAATCTCTCCACCCACCCTCAACCTGCCAGCCTCACTAAATCTCTCTCCCCGTCCTCAACCCTCCAGCCTCACTAAATCTCTCCCCCCGCCCTCAACCTTCCAGCCTCATTAAATCTCTCCCGCCGCCCTCAACCTTCGATTCTCACTAAATCTCTCTCCACGCCCTCAACCTTCCAGCCTCACGAAATCTCTCTCCCCGCCCTCAACCTTCCAGCCTCACTAAATCTCTCCCCCCGCACTCAACATTCCAGCTTCACTAAATCTCTCCCCCCACCCTCAACCTTCCAGCTTCACTAAATCTCTCCCCCCGCCCTCAACCTTCCAGCCTCACCAAATCTCTCTCCCCGCCCTCAACCTTCCAGCCTCACTAAATCTCTCTCCCCGCCCTCAACCTTCCAGCCTCACTAAATCTCTCCCCCCGCACTCAACCTTCCAGCTTCACTAAATCTCTCCCCCCACCCTCAACCTTCCAGCTTCACTAAATCTCTCCCCCCGCACTCAACCTTCCAGCTTCACTAAATCTCTCCCCCCGCACTCACCCTTCCAGCTTCACTAAATCTCTCCCCCCAACCTCAACCCTCCAGCCTCACTAAATCTCTCCCCCCGACCTCAACCTTCCAGGTTCACTAAATCTCTCCCCCCGACCTCAACCTTCCAGGTTCACTAAATCTCTCCCCCCACCCTCAACCTTCCAGCCTCACTAAATCTCTCCCCCCGCCCTCAACCTTCCAGCCTCACTAAATCTCTCCCCCCACCCTCAACCGTCCAGCCTCACTAAATCTCTCCCCCCGCCCTCAACCTTCCAGCCTCACTAAATCTCTCCCCCTGCCCTCAACCCTCCAGCCAAACTAAATCTCTCCCCCCGCCCTCAAACCTCCAGCCTCACTAAATCTTTCCCCCCGCCCTCAACCTTCCAGCCTCACTAAATCTCTCCCCCCGACCTCAACCCTCCAGCCTCACTAAATCTCTCCCCCCGACCTCAACCTTCCAGGTTCACTAAATCTCCCCCCCCACCCTCAACCTTCCAGCTTCACTAAATCTCTCCCCCCAACCTCAACCCTCCAGCCTCACTAAATCTCTCCCCCCGTCCTCAACCTTCCAGCCTCACAAAATCTCTCTCCCCGCACTCAACCTTCCAGCCTCATTAAATCTCTCCCCCCGCCCTCAACCTTCCAGCTTCACTAAATCTCTCCCCTCGCCCTCAACCTTCCAGCCTCACTGAATCTCTCCCCCCGCCCTCAACCCTCCAGCCTCACTAAATCTCTCCCCCCGTCCTCAACATTCCAGCCTCACAAAATCTCTCTCCCCGCACTCAACCTTCCAGCTTCATTAAATCTCTCCCGCCGCCCTCAACCTTCCAGCCTCACTAAATCTCTCTCCCCGCCCTCAAACTTCCAGCCTCACGAAATCTCTCTCCCCGCCCTCAATCTTCCAGCCTCACTAAATCTCTCCCCCCGCACTCAACATTCCAGCTTCACTAAATCTCTCCCCCCACCCTCAACCTTCCAGCTTCACTAAATCTCTCCACCCGCCCTCAACCTTCCAGCCTCACCAAATCTCTCTCCCCGCCCTCAATCTTCCAGCCTCACTAAATCTCTCTCCCCGCCCTCAACCTTCCAGCCTCACTAAATCTCTCCCCCCACCCTCAACCTTCCAGCCTCAATAAACCTCTCCCTCCGCCCTCAACCTTCCAGCTTCACTAAATCTCTCCCTCCGCACTCAGCCTTCCAGCTTCACTAAATCTCCCACCCCACCCTCAAACCTCCAGCCTCACTAAATCTCTCCCCCCGTCCTCAACCTTCCAGCCTCACTAAATCTCTCTCCCCGCACTCAACCTTCCAGCCTCATTAAATCTCTCCCCCCGCCCTCAACCTTCCAGCTTCACTAAATCTCTCCCCTCGCCCTCAACCTTCCAGCCTCACTAAATCTCTCCCCCCGCCCTCAACCCTCCAGCCTCACTAAATCTCTCCCCCCGTCCTCAACCTTCCAGCCTCACTAAATCTCTCCCCCCGCCCTCAACCCTCCAGCCTCACTAAATCTCTCCCCCCTTCCTCAACCTTCCAGCCTCACTAAATCTCTCTCCCCGCCCTCAACCTTCCAGCCTCACGAAATCTCTCTCCCCGCCCTCAACCTTCCAGCCTCACTAAATCTCTCCCCCCGCACTCAACATTCCAGCTTCACTAAATCTCTCCCCCCACCCTCAACCTTCCAGCTTCACTAAATCTCTCCCCCCGCCCTCAACCCTCCAGCCTCACAAAATCTCTCCCCCCGTCCTCAACCTTCCAGCCTCACTAAATCTCTCTCCCCTCACTCAACCTTCCAGCCTCATTAAATCACTCCCGCCGCCCTCAACCTTCCAGCCTCACTAAATCTCTCTCCCCGCCCTCAACCTTCCAGCCTCACGAAATCTCTCTCCCCGCCCTCAACCTTCCAGCCTCACTAAATCTCTCCCCCCGCACTCAACATTCCAGCTTCACTAAATCTCTCCCCCAACCCTCAAACTTCCAGCCTCACTAAATCTCTCCCTCCGCCCTCAACCTTCCAGCTTCACTAAATCTCTCCCTCCGCACTCAGCCTTCCAGCTTCACTAAATCTCTCCCCCCACCCTCAAACCTCCAGCCTCACTAAATCTCTCCCCCCGTCCTCAACCTTCCAGCCTCACTAAATCTCTCCCCCCGTCCTCAACCTTCCAGCCTCACAAAATCTCTCTCCCCGCACTCAACCTTCCAGCCTAATTAAATCTCTCCCCCCGCCCTCAACCTTCCAGCTTCACTAAATCTCTCCCCTCGCCCTCAACCTTCCAGCCTCACTAAATCTCTCCCCCCGCCCTCAACCCTCCAGCCTCACTAAATCTCTCCCCCCGTCCTCAACCTTCCAGCCTCACAAAATCTCTCTCCCCGCACTCAACCTTCCAGCCTCATTAAATCTCTCCCGCCCCCTCAACCTTCCAGCCTCACTAAATCTCTCTCCCCGCCCTCAACCTTCCAGCCTCACGAAATCTCTCTCCCCGCCCTCAATCTTCCAGCCTCACTAAATCTCTCCCCCCGCACTCAACATTCCAGCTTCACTAAATCTCTCCCCCCACCCTCAACCTTCCAGCTTCACTAAATCTCTCCCCCCGCCCTCAACCTTCCAGCCTCACCAAATCTCTCTCCCCGCCCTCAACCTTCCAGCTTCACTAAATCTCTCCCCCCACCCTCAACCTTCCAGCTTCACTAAATCTCTCCCGCCCCCTCAACCTTCCAGCCTCACTAAATCTCTCTCCCCGCCCTCAACCTTCCAGCCTCACTAAATCTCTCTCCCCGCCCTCAACCTTCCAGCCTCACCAAATCTCTCCCCCAACCCTCAACCTTCCAGCCTCACTAAACCTCTCCCTCCGTTCTCAACCTTCCAGCTTCACTAAATCTCTCTCTCCGCACTCAGCCTTCCAGCTTCACTAAATCTCTCCCCCCACCCTCAAACCTCCAGCCTCACTAAATCTCTCCCCCCGTCCTCAACCTTCCAGCCTCACTAAATCTCTCTCCCCGCACACAACCTTCCAGCCTCATTAAATCTCTCCCCCCGCCCTCAACCTTCCAGCTTCACTAAATCTCTCCCCTCGCCCTCAACCTTCCAGCCTCACTAAATCTCTCCCCCCGCCCTCAACCTTCCAGCCTCACTAAATCTCTCCCCCCGCCCTCAACCTTCCAGCCTCACTAAATCTCTCCCCCCGCCCTCAACCTTCCAGCCTCACTAAATCTCTCCCCCTGCCCTCAACCCTCAAGCCAAACTAAATCTCTCCCCCCGCCCTCAAACCTCCAGCCTCACTAAATCTTTCCCCCCGCCCTCAACCTTCCAGCCTCACTAAATCTCTCCCCCCGCCCTCAACCTTCCAGCTTCACTAAATCTCTCCCCTCGCCCTCAACCTTCCAGCCTCACTAAATCTCTCCCCCCGCCCTCAACCTTCCAGCCTCACTAAATCTCTCCCCCCGCCCTCAACCTTCCAGCCTCACTAAATCTCTCCCCCCGCCCTCAACCTTCCAGCCTCACTAAATCTCTCCCCCTGCCCTCAACCCTCAAGCCAAACTAAATCTCTCCCCCCGCCCTCAAACCTCCAGCCTCACTAAATCTTTCCCCCCGCCCTCAACCTTCCAGCCTCACTAAATCTCTCCCCCCGCCCTCAACCCTCCAGCCTCACTAAATCTCTCTCCCCGCCCTCAACCTTCCAGCCTCACTAAATCTCTCTCCCCGCCCTCAACCTTCCAGCCTCACCAAATCTCTCCCCCAACCCTCAACCTTCCAGCCTCACTAAACCTCTCCCTCCGCTCTCAACCTTCCAGCTTCACTAAATCTCTCTCTCCGCACTCAGCCTTCCAGCTTCACTAAATCTCTCCCCCCACCCTCAAACCTCCAGCCTCACTAAATCTCTCCCCCCGTCCTCAACCTTCCAGCCTCACTAAATCTCTCTCCCCGCACACAACCTTCCAGCCTCATTAAATCTCTCCCCCCGCCCTCAACCTTCCAGCTTCACTAAATCTCTCCCCTCGCCCTCAACCTTCCAGCCTCACTAAATCTCTCCCCCCGCCCTCAACCCTCCAGCCTCACTAAATCTCTCCCCCCGTCCTCAAACTTCCAGCCTCACTAAATCTCTCCCCCCGCCCTCAACCCTCCAGCCTCACTAAATCTCTGCCCCCGTCCTCAACCTTCCAGCCTCACTAAATCTCTCTCCCCTCACTCAAACTTCCAGCCTCATTAAATCTCTCCCGCCGCCCTCAACCTTCCAGCCTCACTAAATCTCTCTCCCCGCCCTCAACCTTCCAACCTCACGAAATCTCTCTCCCCGCCCTCAACCTTCCAGCCTCACTAAATCTCTCCCCCCGCACTCAACCTTCCAGCCTCACTAAATCTCTCCCCCCGCACTCAACATTCCAGCTTCACTAAATCTCTCCCCCCACCCTCAACCTTCCAGCTTCACTAAATCTCTCCCCCCGCACTCAACCTTCCAGCTTCACTAAATCTCTCCCCCCGCACTCACCCTTCCAGCTTCACTAAATCTCTTCCCCCGACCTCAACCCTCCAGCCTCACTAAATCTCTCTCCACGACCTCAACCTTCCAGGTTCACTGAATCTCTCCCCCCGGCCTCAAACTTCCAGGTTCACTAAATCTCTCCCTCCACCCTCAACCTTCCAGCCTCACTAAATCTCTCCCCCCGCCCTCAACCTTCCAGCCTCACTAAATCTCTCCCCGCACCCTCAACCGTCCAGCCTCACTAAATCTCTCCCCCCGCCCTCAACCTTCCAGCCTCACTAAATCTCTCCCCCTGCCCTCAACCCTCCAGCCTCACTAAATCTCTCTCCCCGCCCTCAATCTTCCAGCCTCACTAAATCTCTCCCCCCGCCCTCAACCTTCCAGCTTCACTAAATCTCTCCACCCGCCCTCAACCTTCCAGCCTCACCAAATCTCTCTCCCCGCCCTCAATCTTCCAGCCTCACTAAATCTCTCTCCCCGCCCTCAACCTTCCAGCCTCACTAAATCTCTCCCCCCACCCTCAACCTTCCAGCCTCAATAAACCTCTCCCTCCGCCCTCAACCTTCCAGCTTCACTAAATCTCTCCCTCCGCACTCAGCCTTCCAGCTTCACTAAATCTCCCACCCCACCCTCAAACCTCCAGCCTCACTAAATCTCTCCCCCCGTCCTCAACCTTCCAGCCTCACTAAATCTCTCTCCCCGCACTCAACCTTCCAGCCTCATTAAATCTCTCCCCCCGCCCTCAACCTTCCAGCTTCACTAAATCTCTCCCCTCGCCCTCAACCTTCCAGCCTCACTAAATCTCTCCCCCCGCCCTCAACCCTCCAGCCTCACTAAATCTCTCCCCCCGTCCTCAACCTTCCAGCCTCACTAAATCTCTCCCCCCGCCCTCAACCCTCCAGCCTCACTAAATCTCTCCCCCCTTCCTCAACCTTCCAGCCTCACTAAATCTCTCTCCCCGCCCTCAACCTTCCAGCCTCACGAAATCTCTCTCCCCGCCCTCAACCTTCCAGCCTCACTAAATCTCTCCCCCCGCACTCAACATTCCAGCTTCACTAAATCTCTCCCCCCACCCTCAACCTTCCAGCTTCACTAAATCTCTCCCCCCGCCCTCAACCCTCCAGCCTCACAAAATCTCTCCCCCCGTCCTCAACCTTCCAGCCTCACTAAATCTCTCTCCCCTCACTCAACCTTCCAGCCTCATTAAATCACTCCCGCCGCCCTCAACCTTCCAGCCTCACTAAATCTCTCTCCCCGCCCTCAACCTTCCAGCCTCACGAAATCTCTCTCCCCGCCCTCAACCTTCCAGCCTCACTAAATCTCTCCCCCCGCACTCAACATTCCAGCTTCACTAAATCTCTCCCCCAACCCTCAAACTTCCAGCCTCACTAAATCTCTCCCTCCGCCCTCAACCTTCCAGCTTCACTAAATCTCTCCCTCCGCACTCAGCCTTCCAGCTTCACTAAATCTCTCCCCCCACCCTCAAACCTCCAGCCTCACTAAATCTCTCCCCCCGTCCTCAACCTTCCAGCCTCACTAAATCTCTCCCCCCGTCCTCAACCTTCCAGCCTCACAAAATCTCTCTCCCCGCACTCAACCTTCCAGCCTAATTAAATCTCTCCCCCCGCCCTCAACCTTCCAGCTTCACTAAATCTCTCCCCTCGCCCTCAACCTTCCAGCCTCACTAAATCTCTCCCCCCCGCCCTCAACCCTCCAGCCTCACTAAATCTCTCCCCCCGTCCTCAACCTTCCAGCCTCACAAAATCTCTCTCCCCGCACTCAACCTTCCAGCCTCATTAAATCTCTCCCGCCCCCTCAACCTTCCAGCCTCACTAAATCTCTCTCCCCGCCCTCAACCTTCCAGCCTCACGAAATCTCTCTCCCCGCCCTCAATCTTCCAGCCTCACTAAATCTCTCCCCCCGCACTCAACATTCCAGCTTCACTAAATCTCTCCCCCCACCCTCAACCTTCCAGCTTCACTAAATCTCTCCCCCCGCCCTCAACCTTCCAGCCTCACCAAATCTCTCTCCCCGCCCTCAACCTTCCAGCTTCACTAAATCTCTCCCCCCACCCTCAACCTTCCAGCTTCACTAAATCTCTCCCGCCCCCTCAACCTTCCAGCCTCACTAAATCTCTCTCCCCGCCCTCAACCTTCCAGCCTCACTAAATCTCTCTCCCCGCCCTCAACCTTCCAGCCTCACCAAATCTCTCCCCCAACCCTCAACCTTCCAGCCTCACTAAACCTCTCCCTCCGCTCTCAACCTTCCAGCTTCACTAAATCTCTCTCTCCGCACTCAGCCTTCCAGCTTCACTAAATCTCTCCCCCCACCCTCAAACCTCCAGCCTCACTAAATCTCTCCCCCCGTCCTCAACCTTCCAGCCTCACTAAATCTCTCTCCCCGCACACAACCTTCCAGCCTCATTAAATCTCTCCCCCCGCCCTCAACCTTCCAGCTTCACTAAATCTCTCCCCTCGCCCTCAACCTTCCAGCCTCACTAAATCTCTCCCCCCGCCCTCAACCTTCCAGCCTCACTAAATCTCTCCCCCCGCCCTCAACCTTCCAGCCTCACTAAATCTCTCCCCCCGCCCTCAACCTTCCAGCCTCACTAAATCTCTCCCCCTGCCCTCAACCCTCAAGCCAAACTAAATCTCTCCCCCCGCCCTCAAACCTCCAGCCTCACTAAATCTTTCCCCCCGCCCTCAACCTTCCAGCCTCACTAAATCTCTCCCCCCGCCCTCAACCTTCCAGCTTCACTAAATCTCTCCCCTCGCCCTCAACCTTCCAGCCTCACTAAATCTCTCCCCCCGCCCTCAACCTTCCAGCCTCACTAAATCTCTCCCCCCGCCCTCAACCTTCCAGCCTCACTAAATCTCTCCCCCCGCCCTCAACCTTCCAGCCTCACTAAATCTCTCCCCCTGCCCTCAACCCTCAAGCCAAACTAAATCTCTCCCCCCGCCCTCAAACCTCCAGCCTCACTAAATCTTTCCCCCCGCCCTCAACCTTCCAGCCTCACTAAATCTCTCCCCCCGCCCTCAACCCTCCAGCCTCACTAAATCTCTCTCCCCGCCCTCAACCTTCCAGCCTCACTAAATCTCTCTCCCCGCCCTCAACCTTCCAGCCTCACCAAATCTCTCCCCCAACCCTCAACCTTCCAGCCTCACTAAACCTCTCCCTCCGCTCTCAACCTTCCAGCTTCACTAAATCTCTCTCTCCGCACTCAGCCTTCCAGCTTCACTAAATCTCTCCCCCCACCCTCAAACCTCCAGCCTCACTAAATCTCTCCCCCCGTCCTCAACCTTCCAGCCTCACTAAATCTCTCTCCCCGCACACAACCTTCCAGCCTCATTAAATCTCTCCCCCCGCCCTCAACCTTCCAGCTTCACTAAATCTCTCCCCTCGCCCTCAACCTTCCAGCCTCACTAAATCTCTCCCCCCGCCCTCAACCCTCCAGCCTCACTAAATCTCTCCCCCCGTCCTCAAACTTCCAGCCTCACTAAATCTCTCCCCCCGCCCTCAACCCTCCAGCCTCACTAAATCTCTGCCCCCGTCCTCAACCTTCCAGCCTCACTAAATCTCTCTCCCCTCACTCAAACTTCCAGCCTCATTAAATCTCTCCCGCCGCCCTCAACCTTCCAGCCTCACTAAATCTCTCTCCCCGCCCTCAACCTTCCAACCTCACGAAATCTCTCTCCCCGCCCTCAACCTTCCAGCCTCACTAAATCTCTCCCCCCGCACTCAACCTTCCAGCCTCACTAAATCTCTCCCCCCGCACTCAACATTCCAGCTTCACTAAATCTCTCCCCCCACCCTCAACCTTCCAGCTTCACTAAATCTCTCCCCCCGCACTCAACCTTCCAGCTTCACTAAATCTCTCCCCCCGCACTCACCCTTCCAGCTTCACTAAATCTCTTCCCCCGACCTCAACCCTCCAGCCTCACTAAATCTCTCTCCACGACCTCAACCTTCCAGGTTCACTGAATCTCTCCCCCCGGCCTCAAACTTCCAGGTTCACTAAATCTCTCCCCCCACCCTCAACCTTCCAGCCTCACTAAATCTCTCCCCCCGCCCTCAACCTTCCAGCCTCACTAAATCTCTCCCCGCACCCTCAACCGTCCAGCCTCACTAAATCTCTCCCCCCGCCCTCAACCTTCCAGCCTCACTAAATCTCTCCCCCTGCCCTCAACCCTCCAGCCTCACTAAATCTTTCCCCCCGCCCTCAAACCTCCAGCCTCACTAAATCTTTCCCCCCGCCCTGAACCTTCCAGCCTCACTAAATCTCTCCCCCCGACCTCAAACCTCCAGCCTCACTAAATCTCTCCCCCCGACCTCAACCTTCCAGGTTCACTGAATCTCCCCCCCCACCCTCAACCTTCCAGCTTCACTAAATCTCTCCCCCCGCCCTCAACTTTCCAGCCTCACTAAATCTATGCCCCCGACCTCAACCTTCCAGGTTCACTAAATCTCTCCCCCCACCCTCAACCTTCCAGCTTCACTAAATCACTCCCCCGGCCTCAACCTTCCAGCCTCACTAAATCTCTCCCCCCACCCTCAACCCTCCAGCCTCACTAAATCTCTCCCCCCACCCTCAAACTTCCAGCCTCACTAAATCTCTCTCCCCACCCTCAAACCTCCAGCCTCACTAAATCTCTCCCCCCGCCCTCAACCTTCCAGCCTCACTAAATCTCTCCCTTCGCCCTCAACCCTCCAGACTCACTAAATCTCCCCCCCCGCCATCAACCTTCCAGCCTCACTAAATCTCTCTCCCCGCCCTCAAACCTCCAGCCTCACTAAATCTCTCCCCCTGCCCTCAAACCTCCAGCCTCACTAAATCTCTCCCCCCACCATCAACCTTCCAGCCTCACTAAATCTCTCCCCCCGCCCTCAACCCTCCAGCCTCACTAAATCACTCCCCCGCCCTCAACCTTCCAGCCTCACTAAATCTCTCCCCCCGCCCTCAACCCTCCAGCCTCACTAAATCACTCCCCCGCCCTAAACCTTCCAGCCTCACTAAATCTCTCCCCCCGCCCTCAACCCTCCAGCCTCACTAAATCACTCCCCCGCCCTCAACCTTCCAGCCTCACTAAATCACTACCCCGCCCTCAACCCTCCAGCCTCACTAAATCACTCCCCCGCCCTCAACCCTCCAGCCTCACTAAATCACTCCCCCGCCCTCAAAACTCCAGACTCACTAAATCTCTCCCCCCGTCCTCAAACTTCCAGCCTCACTAAATCTCTCCCCCCGCCCTCAACCCTCCAGCCTCACTAAATCTCTGCCCCCGTCCTCAACCTTCCAGCCTCACTAAATCTCTCTCCCCTCACTTAAACTTCCAGCCTCATTAAATCTCTCCCGCCGCCCTCAACCTTCCAGCCTCACTAAATCTCTCTCCCCGCCCTCAACCTTCCAACCTCACGAAATCTCTCTCCCCGCCCTCAACCTTCCAGCCTCACTAAATCTCTCCCCCCGCACTCAACCTTCCAGCCTCACTAAATCTCTCCCCCCGCACTCAACCTTCCAGCTTCACTAAATCTCTCCCCCCACCCTCAACCTTCCAGCTTCACTAAATCTCTCCCCCCGCACTCAACCTTCCAGCTTCACTAAATCTCTCCCCCCGCACTCACCCTTCCAGCTTCACTAAATCTCTTCCCCCGACCTCAACCCTCCAGCCTCACTAAATCTCTCTCCACGACCTCAACCTTCCAGGTTCACTGAATCTCTCCCCCCGGCCTCAAACTTCCAGGTTCACTAAATCTCTCCCCCCACCCTCAACCTTCCAGCCTCACTAAATCTCTCCCCCCGCCCTCAACCTTCCAGCCTCACTAAATCTCTCCCCGCACCCTCAACCGTCCAGCCTCACTAAATCTCTCCCCCCGCCCTCAACCTTCCAGCCTCACTAAATCTCTCCCCCTGCCCTCAACCCTCCAGCCTCACTAAATCTTTCCCCCCGCCCTCAAACCTCCAGCCTCACTAAATCTTTCCCCCCGCCCTGAACCTTCCAGCCTCACTAAATCTCTCCCCCCGACCTCAAACCTCCAGCCTCACTAAATCTCTCCCCCCGACCTCAACCTTCCAGGTTCACTGAATCTCCCCCCCCACCCTCAACCTTCCAGCTTCACTAAATCTCTCCCCCCGCCCTCAACTTTCCAGCCTCACTAAATCTATGCCCCCGACCTCAACCTTCCAGGTTCACTAAATCTCTCCCCCCACCCTCAACCTTCCAGCTTCACTAAATCACTCCCCCGGCCTCAACCTTCCAGCCTCACTAAATCTCTCCCCCCACCCTCAACCCTCCAGCCTCACTAAATCTCTCCCCCCACCCTCAAACTTCCAGCCTCACTAAATCTCTCTCCCCACCCTCAAACCTCCAGCCTCACTAAATCTCTCCCCCCGCCCTCAACCTTCCAGCCTCACTAAATCTCTCCCTTCGCCCTCAACCCTCCAGACTCACTAAATCTCCCCCCCCGCCATCAACCTTCCAGCCTCACTAAATCTCTCTCCCCGCCCTCAAACCTCCAGCCTCACTAAATCTCTCCCCCTGCCCTCAAACCTCCAGCCTCACTAAATCTCTCCCCCCACCATCAACCTTCCAGCCTCACTAAATCTCTCCCCCCGCCCTCAACCCTCCAGCCTCACTAAATCACTCCCCCGCCCTCAACCTTCCAGCCTCACTAAATCTCTCCCCCCGCCCTCAACCCTCCAGCCTCACTAAATCACTCCCCCGCCCTAAACCTTCCAGCCTCACTAAATCTCTCCCCCCGCCCTCAACCCTCCAGCCTCACTAAATCACTCCCCCGCCCTCAACCTTCCAGCCTCACTAAATCACTCCCCCGCCCTCAACCCTCCAGCCTCACTAAATCACTCCCCCGCCCTCAACCCTCCAGCCTCACTAAATCACTCCCCCGCCCTCAAACCTCCAGACTCACTAAATCTCTCCCCCCGCCCTCAACCTTCCAGCCTCACTAAATCTCTCCCCCCACCCTCAACCCTCCAGACTCACTAAATCTCTCCCCCCGCCCTAAACGTTCCAGCCTCACTAAATCTCTCCCCCCACCCTCAAACTCCAACCTCACTAAATCTCTCCCCCCACCCTCAACCTTCCAGCCTCACTAAATCTCTCCACCCACCCTCAACCTTCCAGCCTCACTAAATCTCTCTCCCCGTCCTCAACCCTCCAGCCTCACTAAATCTCTCCCCCCGCCCTCAACCTTCCAGCCTCACGAAATCTCTCCCCCCACCCTCAACCTTCCAGCCTCACTAAATCTCTCCCCCCGCCCTCAACCTTCCAGCCTCACTAAATCTCTCCCCCCACCCTCAACCTTCCAGCCTCACTAAATCTCTCCCTCCGCCCTCAACCTTCCAGCTTCACTAAATCTCTCCCTCCGCACTCAGCCTTCCAGCTTCACTAAATCTCTCCCCCCAACCTCAACCCTCCAGCCTCACTAAATCTCTCCCCCCGACCTCAACCTTCCAGGTTCACTAAATCTCTCCCCCCGACCTCAACCTTCCAGGTTCACTAAATCTCTCCCCCCACCCTCAACCTTCCAGCCTCACTAAATCTCTCCCCCCGCCCTCAACCTTCCAGCCTCACTAAATCTCTCCCCCCGCCCTCAACCTTCCAGCCTCACTAAATCTCTCCCCCCACCCTCAACCGTCCAGCCTCACTAAATCTCTCCCCCCGCCCTCAACCTTCCAGCCTCACTAAATCTCTCCCCCTGCCCTCAACCCTCCAGCTAAACTAAATCTCTCCCCCCGCCCTCAAACCTCCAGCCTCACTAAATCTTTCCCCCCGCCCTCAACCTTCCAGCCTCACTAAATCTCTCCCCCCGACCTCAACCCTCCAGCCTCACTAAATCTCTCCCCCCGACCTCAACCCTCCAGCCTCACTAAATCTCCCCCCCCACCCTCAATCTTCCAGCTTCACTAAATCTCTCCCCCGGCCTCAACCTTCCAGCCTCACTAAATCTCTCCCCCCACCCTCAACCCTCCAGCCTCACTAAATCTCTCCCCCCGCCCTCAACCTTCCAGCCTCACTAAATCTCTCCCCCCGCCCTCAACCCTCCAGCCTCACTAAATCTCTCCCCCCGCCCTCAAACCTCCAGCCTCACTAAATCTTTCCCCCCGCCCTCAACCTTCCACCCTCACTAAATCTGTCCCCCCGCCCTCAACCTTCCAGCCTCACTAAATCTCTCCCCCCGCCCTCAACCTCCAGCCTCACTAAATCTCTCCCCCCGCCCTCAACCCTCCAGCCTCAATAAATCTCTCCCCCCGCCCTCAACCTTCCAGCCTCACTAAATCTCTCCCCCCGCCCTCAACCCTCCAGCCTCACTAAATCTCTCTCCCCGCCCTCAACCCTCCAGGCTCACTAAATCTCTCCCCCACCCTCAACCCTCCAGCCTCACTAAATCTCTCTCCCTGCCCTCAACCCTCCAGCCTCACTAAATCTCTCCCCTTGCCCTCAACCCTCCAGCCTCAATAAATCTCTCCCCCCGCCCTCAACCCTCCAGCCTCACTAAATCTCTCCCCCCGACCTCAACCTTCCAGGTTCACTAAATCTCTCCCCCCACCCTCAACCTTCCAGCCTCACTAAATCTCTCCCCCTGCCCTCAACCCTCCAGCCTCACTAAATCTCTCCCCCCACCCTCAACCTACCAGCCTCACTAAATCTCTCCCCCCCACCCTCAACCTTCCAGCCTCACTAAATCTCTCCCCCTGCCCTCAACCCTCCAGCCTCACTAAATCTCTCCCCCCACCCTCAACCTACCAGCCTCACTAAATCTCTCTCCCCGCACTCAACCTTCCAGCCTCATTAAATCTCTCCCCCCGCCCTCAACCTTCCAGCTTCACTAAATCTCTCCCCTCGCCCTCAACCTTCCAGCCTCACTAAATCTCTCCCCCCGCCCTCAACCCTCCAGTCTCACTAAATCTCTCCCCCCGTCCTCAAACTTCCAGCCTCACTAAATCTCTCCCCCCGCCCTCAACCCTCCAGCCTCACTAAATCTCTCCCCCCGTCCTCAACCTTCCAGCCTCACTAAATCTCTCTCCCCTCACTCAAACTTCCAGCCTCATTAAATCTCTCCCGCCGCCCTCAACCTTCCAGCCTCACTAAATCTCTCTCCCCGCCCTCAACCTTCCAGCCTCACGAAATCTCTCTCCCCGCCCTCAACCTTCCAGCCTCACTAAATCTCTCCCCCCGCACTCAACATTCCAGCTTCACTAAATCTCTCCCCCCACCCACAACCTTCCAGCTTCACTAAATCTCTCCCCCCGCCCTCAACCTTCCAGCCTCACCAAATCTCTCTCCCCGCCCTCAACCTTCCAGCCTCACTAAATCTCTCTCCCCGCCCTCAACCTTCCAGCCTCACTAAATCTCTCCCCCCGCACTCAACCTTCCAGCTTCACTAAATCTCTCCCCCCACCCTCAACCTTCCAGCTTCACTAAATCTCTCCCCCAGCACTCAAACTTCCAGCTTCACTAAATCTCTCCCCCCGCACTCACCCTTCCAGCTTCACTGAATCTCTCCCCCCGACCTCAACCCTCCAGCCTCACTAAATCTCTCTCCACGACCTCAACCTTCCAGGTTCACTGAATCTCTCCCCCCGGCCTCAAACTTCCAGGTTCACTAAATCTCTCCCCCCACCCTCAACCTTCCAGCCTCACTAAATCTCTCCCCCCGCCCTCAACCTTCCAGCCTCACTAAATCTCTCCCCGCACCCTCAACCGTCCAGCCTCACTAAATCTCTCCCCCCGCCCTCAACCTTCCAGCCTCACTAAATCTCTCCCCCTGCCCTCAACCCTCCAGCCTCACTAAATCTTTCCCCCTGCCCTCAAACCTCCAGCCTCACTAAATCTTTCCCCCCGCCCTGAACCTTCCAGCCTCACTAAATCTCTCCCCCCGACCTCAACCTTCCAGGTTCACTGAATCTCCCCCCACACCCTCAACCTTCCAGCTTCACTAAATCTCTCCCCCCGCCCTCAACTTTCCAGCCTCACTAAATCTATGCCCCCGACCTCAACCTTCCAGGTTCACTAAATCTCTCCCCCCACCCTCAACCTTCCAGCTTCACTAAATCACTCCCCCGGCCTCAACCTTCCAGCCTCACTAAATCTCTCCCCCCACCCTCAACCCTCCAGCCTCACTAAATCTCTCCCCCCACCCTCAAACTTCCAGCCTCACTAAATCTCTCTCCCCACCCTCAAACCTCCAGCCTCACTAAATCTCTCCCCCCGCCCTCAACCTTCCAGCCTCACTAAATCTCTCCCTTCGCCCTCAACCCTCCAGACTCACTAAATCTCCCCCCCCGCCATCAACCTTCCAGCCTCACTAAATCTCTCTCCCCGCCCTCAAACCTCCAGCCTCACTAAATCTCTCCCCCCACCATCAACCTTCCAGCCTCACTAAATCACTCCCCCGCCCTAAACCTTCCAGCCTCACTAAATCTCTCCCCCCGCCCTCAAACCTCCAGCCTCACTAAATCACTCCCCCGCCCTCAACTTTCCAGCCTCACTAAATCTCTCCCCCCGCCCTCAAACCTCCAGACTCACTAAATCTCTCCCCCCGCCCTCAACCTTCCAGCCTCACTAAATCTCTCCCCCCACCCTCAACCCTCCAGAAAACTAAATCTCTCCCCCCGCCCTAAACCTTCCAGCCTCACTAAATCTCTCCCCCCACCCTCAAACTCCAACCTCACTAAATCTCTCCCCCCACCCTCAACCTTCCAGCCTCACTAAATCTCTCCACCCACCCTCAACCTGCCAGCCTCACTAAATCTCTCTCCCCGTCCTCAACCCTCCAGCCTCACTAAATCTCTCCCCCCGCCCTCAACCTTCCAGCCTCACTAAATCTCTCCCCCCACCCTCAACCTTCCAGCCTCACTAAATCTCTCCCCCCGCCCTCAACCTTCCAGCCTCACTAAATCTCTCCCCCCACCCTCAACCTTCCAGCCTCACTAAATCTCTCCCTCCGCCCTCAACCTTCCAGCTTCACTGAATCTCTCCCTCCGCACTCAGCCTTCCAGCTTCACTAAATCTCTCCCCCCACACTCAACCCTCCAGCCTCACTAAATCTCTCCCCCCGTCCTCAACCTTCCAGCCTCACTAAATCTCTCTCCCCGCACTCAACATTCCAGCCTCATTAAATCTCTCCCCCCGCCCTCAACCTTCCAGCTTCACTAAATCTCTCCCCTCGCCCTCAACCTTCCAGCCTCACTAAATCTCTCCCCCCGCCCTCAACCCTCCAGCCTCACTAAATCTCTCCCTCCGTCCTCAACCTTCCAGCCTCACAAAATCTCTCTCCCCGCACTCAACCTTCCAGCCTCATTAAATCTCTCCCGCCGCCCTCAACCTTCCATTCTCACTAAATCTCTCTCCACGCCCTCAACCTTCCAGCCTCACGAAATCTCTCTCCCCGCCCTCAACCTTCCAGCCTCACTAAATCTCTCCCCCCGCACTCAACATTCCAGCTTCACTAAATCTCTCCCCCCACCCTCAACCTTCCAGCTTCACTAAATCTCTCCCCCCGCCCTCAACCTTCCAGCCTCACCAAATCTCTCTCCCCGCCCTCAACCTTCCAGCCTCACTAAATCTCTCTCCCCGCCCTCAACCTTCCAGCCTCACTAAATCTCTCCCCCCGCACTCAACCTTCCAGCTTCACTAAATCTCTCCCCCCACCCTCAACCTTCCAGCTTCACTAAATCTCTCCCCCCGCACTCAACCTTCCAGCTTCACTAAATCTCTCCCCCCGCACTCACCCTTCCAGCTTCACTAAATCTCTCCCCCCAACCTCAACCCTCCAGCCTCACTGAATCTCTCCCCCCGACCTCAACCTTCCAGGTTCACTAAATCTCTCCCCCCGACCTCAACCTTCCAGGTTCACTAAATCTCTCCCCCCACCCTCAACCTTCCAGCCTCACTAAATCTCTCCCCCCGCCCTCAACCTTCCAGCCTCACTAAATCTCTCCCCCCACCCTCAACCGTCCAGCCTCACTAAATCTCTCCCCCCGCCCTCAACCTTCCAGCCTCACTAAATCTCTCCCCCTGCCCTCAACCCTCCAGCCAAACTAAATCTCTCCCCCCGCCCTCAAACCTCCAGCCTCACTAAATCTTTCCCCCCGCCCTCAACCTTCCAGCCTCACTAAATCTCTCCCCCCGACCTCAACCCTCCAGCCTCATTAAATCTCTCCCCCCGACCTCAAACTTCCAGGTTCACTAAATCTCCCCCCCCACCCTCAACCTTCCAGCTTCACTAAATCTCTCCCCCCAACCTCAACCCTCCAGCCTCACTAAATCTCTCCCCCCGTCCTCAACCTTCCAGCCTCACAAAATCTCTCTCCCCGCACTCAACCTTCCAGCCTCATTAAATCTCTCCCCCCGCCCTCAACCTTCCAGCTTCACTAAATCTCTCCCCTCGCCCTCAACCTTCCAGCCTCACTAAATCTCTCCCCCCGCCCTCAACCCTCCAGCCTCACTAAATCTCTCCCCCCGTCCTCAACATTCCAGCCTCACAAAATCTCTCTCCCCGCACTCAACCTTCCAGCTTCATTAAATCTCTCCCGCCGCCCTCAACCTTCCAGCCTCACTAAATCTCTCTCCCCGCCCTCAACCTTCCAGCCTCACGAAATCTCTCTCCCCGCCCTCAATCTTCCAGCCTCACTAAATCTCTCCCCCCGCACTCAACATTCCAGCTTCACTAAATCTCTCCCCCCACCCTCAACCTTCCAGCTTCACTAAATCTCTCCACCCGCCCTCAACCTTCCAGCCTCACCAAATCTCTCTCCCCGCCCTCAATCTTCCAGCCTCACTAAATCTCTCTCCCCGCCCTCAAACTTCCAGCCTCACTAAATCTCTCCCCCCACCCTCAACCTTCCAGCCTCACTAAACCTCTCCCTCCGCCCTCAACCTTCCAGCTTCACTAAATCTCTCCCTCCGCACTCAGCCTTCCAGCTTCACTAAATCTCTCCCCCCACCCTCAAACCTCCAGCCTCACTAAATCTCTCCCCCCGTCCTCAACCTTCCAGCCTCACTAAATCTCTCTCCCCGCACTCAACCTTCCAGCCTCATTAAATCTCTCCCCCCGCCCTCAACCTTCCAGCTTCACTAAATCTCTCCCCTCGCCCTCAACCTTCCAGCCTCACTAAATCTCTCCCCCCGCCCTCAAACCTCCAGCCTCACTAAATCTCTCCCCCCGTCCTCAACCTTCCAGCCTCACTAAATCTCTCCCCCCGCCCTCAACCCTCCAGCCTCACTAAATCTCTCCCCCCGTCCTCAACCTTCCAGCCTCACTAAATCTCTCTCCCCGCCCTCAACCTTCCAGCCTCACGAAATCTCTCTCCCCGCCCTCAACCTTCCAGCCTCACTAAATCTCTCCCCCCGCACTCAACATTCCAGCTTCACTAAATCTCTCCCCCCACCCTCAACCTTCCAGCTTCACTAAATCTCTCCCCCCGCCCTCAACCCTCCAGCCTCACAAAATCTCTCCCCCGTCCTCAACCTTCCAGCCTCACTAAATCTCTCTCCCCTCACTCAACCTTCCAGCCTCATTAAATCACTCCCGCCGCCCTCAACCTTCCAGCCTCACTAAATCTCTCTCCCCGCCCTCAACCTTCCAGCCTCACGAAATCTCTCTCCCCGCCCTCAACCTTCCAGCCTCACTAAATCTCTCCCCCCGCACTCAACATTCCAGCTTCACTAAATCTCTCCCCCAACCCTCAAACTTCCAGCCTCACTAAATCTCTCCCTCCGCCCTCAACCTTCCAGCTTCACTAAATCTCTCCCTCCGCACTCAGCCTTCCAGCTTCACTAAATCTCTCCCCCCACCCTCAACCCTCCAGCCTCACTAAATCTCTCCCCCCGTCCTCAACCTTCCAGCCTCACTAAATCTCTCCCACCGTCCTCAACCTTCCAGCCTCACAAAATCTCTCTCCCCGCACTCAACCTTCCAGCCTAATTAAATCTCTCCCCCCGCCCTCAACCTTCCAGCTTCACTAAATCTCTCCCCTCGCCCTCAACCTTCCAGCCTCACTAAATCTCTCCCCCCGCCCTCAACCCTCCAGCCTCACTAAATCTCTCCCCCCGTCCTCAACCTTCCAGCCTCACAAAATCTCTCTCCCCGCACTCAACCTTCCAGCCTCATTAAATCTCTCCCGCCCCCTCAACCTTCCAGCCTCACTAAATCTCTCTCCCCGCCCTCAACCTTCCAGCCTCACGAAATCTCTCTCCCCGCCCTCAATCTTCCAGCCTCACTAAATCTCTCCCCCCGCACTCAACATTCCAGCTTCACTAAATCTCTCCCCCCACCCTCAACCTTCCAGCTTCACTAAATCTCTCCCCCCCGCCCTCAACCTTCCAGCCTCACCAAATCTCTCTCCCCGCCCTCAACCTTCCAGCTTCACTAAATCTCTCCCCCCACCCTCAACCTTCCAGCTTCACTAAATCTCTCCCGCCCCCTCAACCTTCCAGCCTCACTAAATCTCTCTCCCCGCCCTCAACCTTCCAGCCTCACTAAATCTCTCTCCCCGCCCTCAACCTTCCAGCCTCACCAAATCTCTCCCCCCACCCTCAACCTTCCAGCCTCACTAAACCTCTCCCTCCGCTCTCAACCTTCCAGCTTCACTAAATCTCTCTCTCCGCACTCAGCCTTCCAGCTTCACTAAATCTCTCCCCCCACCCTCAAACCTCCAGCCTCACTAAATCTCTCCCCCCGTCCTCAACCTTCCAGCCTCACTAAATCTCTCTCCCCGCACACAACCTTCCAGCCTCATTAAATCTCTCCCCCCGCCCTCAACCTTCCAGCTTCACTAAATCTCTCCCCTCGCCCTCAACCTTCCAGCCTCACTAAATCTCTCCCCCCGCCCTCAACCCTCCAGCCTCACTAAATCTCTCCCCCCGTCCTCAAACTTCCAGCCTCACTAAATCTCTCCCCCCGCCCTCAACCCTCCAGCCTCACTAAATCTCTGCCCCCGTCCTCAACCTTCCAGCCTCACTAAATCTCTCTCCCCTCACTCAAACTTCCAGCCTCATTAAATCTCTCCCGCCGCCCTCAACCTTCCAGCCTCACTAAATCTCTCTCCCCGCCCTCAAACTTCCAACCTCACGAAATCTCTCTCCCCGCCCTCAACCTTCCAGCCTCACTAAATCTCTCCCCCCGCACTCAACCTTCCAGCCTCACTAAATCTCTCCCCCCGCACTCAACCTTCCAGCTTCACTAAATCTCTCCCCCCACCCTCAACCTTCCAGCTTCACTAAATCTCTCCCCCCGCACTCAACCTTCCAGCTTCACTAAATCTCTCCCCCCGCACTCACCCTTCCAGCTTCACTAAATCTCTTCCCCCGACCTCAACCCTCCAGCCTCACTAAATCTCTCTCCACGACCTCAACCTTCCAGGTTCACTGAATCTCTCCCCCCGGCCTCAAACTTCCAGGTTCACTAAATCTCTCCCCCCACCCTCAACCTTCCAGCCTCACTAAATCTCTCCCCCCGCCCTCAACCTTCCAGCCTCACTAAATCTCTCCCCGCACCCTCAACCGTCCAGCCTCACTAAATCTCTCCCCCCGCCCTCAACCTTCCAGCCTCACTAAATCTCTCCCCCTGCCCTCAACCCTCCAGCCTCACTAAATCTTTCCCCCCGCCCTCAAACCTCCAGCCTCACTAAATCTTTCCCCCCGCCCTGAACCTTCCAGCCTCACTAAATCTCTCCCCCCGACCTCAAACCTCCAGCCTCACTAAATCTCTCCCCCCGACCTCAACCTTCCAGGTTCACTGAATCTCCCCCCCCACCCTCAACCTTCCAGCTTCACTAAATCTCTCCCCCCGCCCTCAACTTTCCAGCCTCACTAAATCTATGCCCCCGACCTCAACCTTCCAGGTTCACTAAATCTCTCCCCCCACCCTCAACCTTCCAGCTTCACTAAATCACTCCCCCGGCCTCAACCTTCCAGCCTCACTAAATCTCTCCCCCCACCCTCAACCCTCCAGCCTCACTAAATCTCTCCCCCCACCCTCAAACTTCCAGCCTCACTAAATCTCTCTCCCCACCCTCAAACCTCCAGCCTCACTAAATCTCTCCCCCCGCCCTCAACCTTCCAGCCTCACTAAATCTCTCCCTTCGCCCTCAACCCTCCAGACTCACTAAATCTCCCCCCCCGCCATCAACCTTCCAGCCTCACTAAATCTCTCTCCCCGCCCTCAAACCTCCAGCCTCACTAAATCTCTCCCCCTGCCCTCAAACCTCCAGCCTCACTAAATCTCTCCCCCCACCATCAACCTTCCAGCCTCACTAAATCTCTCCCCCCGCCCTCAACCCTCCAGCCTCACTAAATCACTCCCCCGCCCTCAACCTTCCAGCCTCACTAAATCTCTCCCCCCGCCCTCAACCCTCCAGCCTCACTAAATCACTCCCCCGCCCTAAACCTTCCAGCCTCACTAAATCTCTCCCCCTGCCCTCAACCCTCCAGCCTCACTAAATCACTCCCCCGCCCTCAACCTTCCAGCCTCACTAAATCACTCCCCCGCCCTCAACCCTCCAGCCTCACTAAATCACTCCCCCGCCCTCAACCCTCCAGCCTCACTAAATCACTCCCCCGCCCTCAAACCTCCAGACTCACTAAATCTCTCCCCCCGTCCTCAAACTTCCAGCCTCACTAAATCTCTCCCCCCGCCCTCAACCCTCCAGCCTCACTAAATCTCTGCCCCCGTCCTCAACCTTCCAGCCTCACTAAATCTCTCTCCCCTCACTCAAACTTCCAGCCTCATTAAATCTCTCCCGCCGCCCTCAACCTTCCAGCCTCACTAAATCTCTCTCCCCGCCCTCAACCTTCCAACCTCACGAAATCTCTCTCCCCGCCCTCAACCTTCCAGCCTCACTAAATCTCTCCCCCCGCACTCAACCTTCCAGCCTCACTAAATCTCTCCCCCCGCACTCAACCTTCCAGCTTCACTAAATCTCTCCCCCCACCCTCAACCTTCCAGCTTCACTAAATCTCTCCCCCCGCACTCAACCTTCCAGCTTCACTAAATCTCTCCCCCCGCACTCACCCTTCCAGCTTCACTAAATCTCTTCCCCCGACCTCAACCCTCCAGCCTCACTAAATCTCTCTCCACGACCTCAACCTTCCAGGTTCACTGAATCTCTCCCCCCGGCCTCAAACTTCCAGGTTCACTAAATCTCTCCCCCCACCCTCAACCTTCCAGCCTCACTAAATCTCTCCCCCCGCCCTCAACCTTCCAGCCTCACTAAATCTCTCCCCGCACCCTCAACCGTCCAGCCTCACTAAATCTCTCCCACCGCCCTCAACCTTCCAGCCTCACTAAATCTCTCCCCCTGCCCTCAACCCTCCAGCCTCACTAAATCTTTCCCCCCGCCCTCAAACCTCCAGCCTCACTAAATCTTTCCCCCCGCCCTGAACCTTCCAGCCTCACTAAATCTCTCCCCCCGACCTCAAACCTCCAGCCTCACTAAATCTCTCCCCCCGACCTCAACCTTCCAGGTTCACTGAATCTCCCCCCCCACCCTCAACCTTCCAGCTTCACTAAATCTCTCCCCCCGCCCTCAACTTTCCAGCCTCAATAAATCTATGCCCCCGACCTCAACCTTCCAGGTTCACTAAATCTCTCCCCCCACCCTCAACCTTCCAGCTTCACTAAATCACTCCCCCGGCCTCAACCTTCCAGCCTCACTAAATCTCTCCCCCCACCCTCAACCCTCCAGCCTCACTAAATCTCTCCCCCCACCCTCAAACTTCCAGCCTCACTAAATCTCTCTCCCCACCCTCAAACCTCCAGCCTCACTAAATCTCTTCCCCCGCCCTCAACCTTCCAGCCTCACTAAATCTCTCCCTTCGCCCTCAACCCTCCAGACTCACTAAATCTCCCCCCCCGCCATCAACCTTCCAGCCTCACTAAATCTCTCTCCCCGCCCTCAAACCTCCAGCCTCACTAAATCTCTCCCCCTGCCCTCAAACCTCCAGCCTCACTAAATCTCTCCCCCCACCATCAACCTTCCAGCCTCACTAAATCTCTCCCCCCGCCCTCAACCCTCCAGCCTCACTAAATCACTCCCCCGCCCTCAACCTTCCAGCCTCACTAAATCACTCCCCCGCCCTAAACCTTCCAGCCTCACTAAATCTCTCCCCCCGCCCTCAACCCTCCAGCCTCACTAAATCACTCCCCCGCCCTCAACCTTCCAGCCTCACTAAATCACTCCCCCGCCCTCAACCCTCCAGCCTCACTAAATCACTCCCCCGCCCTCAACCCTCCAGCCTCACTAAATCACTCCCCCGCCCTCAAACCTCCAGACTCACTAAATCTCTCCCCCCGCCCTCAACCTTCCAGCCTCACTAAATCTCTCCCCCCACCCTCAACCCTCCAGACTCACTAAATCTCTCCCCCCGCCCTAAACGTTCCAGCCTCACTAAATCTCTCCCCCCACCCTCAAACTCCAACCTCACTAAATCTCTCCCCCCACCCTCAACCTTCCAGCCTCACTAAATCTCTCCACCCACCCTCAACCTTCCAGCCTCACTAAATCTCTCTCCCCGTCCTCAACCCTCCAGCCTCACTAAATCTCTCCCCCCGCCCTCAACCTTCCAGCCTCACGAAATCTCTCCCCCCACCCTCAACCTTCCAGCCTCACTAAATCTCTCCCCCCGCCCTCAACCTTCCAGCCTCACTAAATCTCTCACCCCACCCTCAACCTTCCAGCCTCACTAAATCTCTCCCTCCGCCCTTAACCTTCCAGCTTCACTAAATCTCTCCCTCCGCACTCAGCCTTCCAGCTTCACTAAATCTCTCCCCCCAACCTCAACCCTCCAGCCTCACTAAATCTCTCCCCCCGACCTCAACCTTCCAGGTTCACTAAATCTCTCCCCCCGACCTCAACCTTCCAGGTTCACTAAATCTCTCCCCCCACCCTCAACCTTCCAGCCTCACTAAATCTCTCCCCCCGCCCTCAACCTTCCAGCCTCACTAAATCTCTCCCCCCGCCCTCAACCTTCCAGCCTCACTAAATCTCTCCCCCCACCCTCAACCGTCCAGCCTCACTAAATCTCTCCCCCCGCCCTCAACCTTCCAGCCTCACTAAATCTCTCCCCCTGCCCTCAACCCTCCAGCCAAACTAAATCTCTCCCCCCGCCCTCAAACCTCCAGCCTCACTAAATCTTTCCCCCCGCCCTCAACCTTCCAGCCTCACTAAATCTCTCCCCCCGACCTCAACCCTCCAGCCTCACTAAATCTCTCCCCCCGACCTCAACCCTCCAGCCTCACTAAATCTCCCCCCCCACCCTCAATCTTCCAGCTTCACTAAATCTCTCCCCCGGCCTCAACCTTCCAGCCTCACTAAATCTCTCCCCCCACCCTCAACCCTCCAGCCTCACTAAATCTCTCCCCCCGCCCTCAACCTTCCAGCCTCACTAAATCTCTCCCCCCGCCCTCAACCCTCCAGCCTCACTAAATCTCTCCCCCCGCCCTCAAACCTCCAGCCTCACTAAATCTTTCCCCCCGCCCTCAACCTTCCACCCTCACTAAATCTGTCCCCCCGCCCTCAACCTTCCAGCCTCACTAAATCTCTCCCCCCGCCCTCAACCTCCAGCCTCACTAAATCTCTCCCCCCGCCCTCAACCCTCCAGCCTCAATAAATCTCTCCCCCCGCCCTCAACCTTCCAGCCTCACTAAATCTCTCCCCCCGCCCTCAACCCTCCAGCCTCACTAAATCTCTCTCCCCGCCCTCAACCCTCCAGGCTCACTAAATCTCTCCCCCACCCTCAACCCTCCAGCCTCACTAAATCTCTCTCCCTGCCCTCAACCCTCCAGCCTCACTAAATCTCTCCCCCTGCCCTCAACCCTCCAGCCTCAATAAATCTCTCCCCCCGCCCTCAACCCTCCAGCCTCACTAAATCTCTCCCCCCGACCTCAACCTTCCAGGTTCACTAAATCTCTCCCCCCACCCTCAACCTTCCAGCCTCACTAAATCTCTCCCCCTGCCCTCAACCCTCCAGCCTCACTAAATCTCTCCCCCCACCCTCAACCTACCAGCCTCACTAAATCTCTCCCCCCCACCCTCAACCTTCCAGCCTCACTAAATCTCTCCCCCCGCCCTCAACCTTCCAGCCTCACTAAATCTCTCCCTGCACCCTCAACCTTCCAGCCTCACTAAATCTCTCCCTCCACCCTTGTGGTGTATGTAACCTGTTCCACCTTAAGAGAACTTAAGCCTGTTCCACCTTAAGAGATATACTACTTTCTCTGGCTGCTGTATACATAATACCGGTGGTGACCACCGGTATATAAGTACTGTATAGTAATATTGTATTTAGTATAGTCCTGACCTCCAACTAGTAAATACCTGTTGAACTTTATTCTTGTAGTCTGTGTCAGTAATTAATCTTAATACAACTGGAACACACAGGCTTAACAGTGGCGACGAGTCTGATTCTTACCCTGTGGCAGTTTATATCCACGGCGGCTTCGTCCACAGAACGGGCGTCGAAGAGAGGCATCCACCCTCATCACCCTGCTGGAAGACACGTCGCGCGGCAGGCATCGAGAACCCGGAGTGCAGAAGACATCCTGAACTCGAAGCCTCCATCAGCGGCAGTCAGCTATCTTCTTTCTACCTCGGTGGTGGGTAAGCCGGTCAGCGACGCGAGCAGAAAGTCGGCCGCATTGGCTGTACAGACGGGGGGAGGAAGACGGAGGAATAAGGGTGGTGAGATCGATCGCGACCGGAGATAAGGGCCGGGCCGCATTCGGACAAAAGGCGCAGCGCGGGGACATCGATCGCGGCTGGTGATAAGGGCCGGGCCGCTTTCGGGCCAAAAAGGCGCAGCGTCTGGGGCGACTGAAGGCGCGAGAGCCGCGGTGAAGGCGAACGCAGCTGGTGCTAATAACCGGGCTGCAAGAAGGGCTGCGAGGCGCGACATCGGGGAAGCGCGAATGCCCGAGAGAGCCGCGGTGAAGCGGAGACAGCGCCGGGGGAGTTACTAACCGCTGGGAAAGGGGAGCAGCAGCGGCACGCAAAACGCCATTGCAGCCAGTGGGTGAAGACCGCCAAGCGCGGGAAAACCGCCATTTTGTAGGCGGAGGACGAAGACAAGAGCGGGAAGCCGCCATCTTGGGATAAAATAAATTGCAACGATGCCTAAACATGGGAACATTGATACCTTTGATGGCGACATCGAAGATTGGGCCATGTATGTAGAACGCATACAAAATTATTGTAAAGCAAATAAAATCCCAGATGCAGAGAAAGCACTAACGTTATTGAACTTAATGGGTGCGAAGACATACGGGCAATTGAAACACCTTTTATCACCAGATGAACCGGCAGATAAGACGTTCGAGGAGATTGTTACTGTCCTGAAAAATCATCTAAACCCCACGCCGCTGATGCTAGCGGAACGATTTAAATTTTACAGCAGAAGGCAGCTGAAGGATGAAAGCAATGCTGAATATTTAATGGAATTGCGTAAGCTGGCAAAGTACTGTCAGTTTGGAACGGGACTGACAGACGCGCTAAGAGATAAATTTGTGTGTGGATTATTAAAAGAAGATACACAAAAGCGACTGCTCGAGGAGAATGAGCTGACGCTTGAGAAAGCGGTCACTATGGCAGCAGCACACGAAGCCGCAGTGAGAGGCACGGCAGTAATGCAGCTACGGTCACCGGAACACAGTACAAATAAATTGGGTTTGAGTACTGTAAAATGTTATCGTTGTGGAAAGACAACACACGATCAGAACCAGCGTTGGTTTAAAAACCAAGAATGCAGAACGTGTGGCAGGCTTGGCCACATAGCTAAAGTATGCCGGTCAGGAAAGAAGACCAGCAACAAAAAGTCACCGCAAGGAAAATACATAAAGGTGCACAAGGTGACAAAGACCAGTTCGAACGAACAGAAGTCAGATTCAGACGCTAGTAGTAATGAACTGGGTAACTTAAGAGTACACAACGTTGGTAAGTATGCAGATCTCCAGACAATTTGGGTCACTCTTCAGATAGCAGGAGTCCAAGTAAAGATGGAATTGGACACTGGATCAGCATTGACGGTCATGAATAAGAAAGATTACAAAAGGTTATTCCAACATATTCCCCTACGGGATACGGAGATTATATTGAAAACATACACGGGGCAAAGAGTGTACCCCATCGGAAAGATAGAGGTAAAAGTGGTCCACAAGGGCGAGGAAAGCCAAGTAATGGACTTATATGTGCTACCTGAAGGAGGTCCACCACTACTGGGACGGGAGTGGATTAGGAAAATGAATATGGACTGGCACTCCTTAAAAGCACTAACGGTAGATTCCGGGGAAACAGATGTCAAACCTAAACGATTGTCCAAAATATTGGATGATGCTAAAGAGGTGTTCCAGCAAGGACTGGGAACACTGAAAGGAATTACGGCAAACATCAAGATTGATGAACATGCACAACCAAAATTTTTCAAAGCCAGACCGGTACCCTATGCAATACGACCTACTGTAGAAGCGGAACTGGAAGCGCTAGAACGTTCAGGTGTACTGTCTAAGGTAGATTGGAGTGAGTGGGCTACGCCCATTGTTCCCGTTATGAAACGTCCTTCGAGCAACAAGCCAGGAGAACCAGGGAAGGTTCGCATCTGTGGAGATTTCAAGATCACCGTTAATCCGGTGCTTCACACGGTGCAGTATCCGCTTCCGCGGATTGAGGATATTTTGCTTCGTTGTCTGGCGGGAAACACTTCACCAAGATAGACCTGGCGCAGGCGTACTTGCAGATGGAGGTTGATGAAGAGTCACGCCAGTACCTCACGATCAACACGCATAGAGGTTTGTACCGGTATAATAGGCTGGTTTTTGGAGTGGCATCGGCTCCGGCAATTTGGCAGAGGGCCATGGAGCAGGTATTACAGGGGATTCCAGGCACACAATGTTACCTGGACGATATTCTGATTACAGGTGATGGTGATGAAGAACACCTCGCAAACTTGGAACTGGTGCTCAACAGACTGAAAGAGTATGGACTTAGAGTTAATCGGCAGAAATGTGAGTTCTTTCAGAAGCGGATCTCGTACTGTGGTCATGTCATTGACCGGGAGGGGCTTCATAAGTCTCTTGACAAGATAGAGGCAGTTGTAAAGGCTCCCGCTCCGGATAATGTCTCTCAGTTGAGGTCGTTTCTGGGATTGATTAACTATTACCATAAGTTTCTACCGAATCTATCCATGGTACTGCACCCGCTGAACGCTCTTTTACAGAAGGGGGTACCATGGGAATGGAGCGAAAACTGTAAGAAGGCTTTTCGCAAAAGCAAAGAATTGATCACCTCAGAGGAAGTGTTGGCTCACTTCAACCCGACACTGTCTATTCGGTTGGCTTGTGATGCTTCTCCAACATGGTATTGGGGCAGTACTCTCACACAAGTTGCCAAATGGCATGGAAAGGCCAGTCGCGTTTGCATCCAGATCATTGACCTCCGCTGAGCGCAACTATGTGCAGATCGATAGGGAGGCTCTCAGCCTTGTATGGGGAGTGAAGAAGTTTAATCATTACCTGCAGGGCCAAAAATTCACACTTCTGACAGACCATCAGCCGTTGGTATCCATTTTTAACCCTAAGAAGGGTGTTTTGGAGATGACAGCACAGCGACTCCAGAGATGGTCCCTTTTCCTAGGGGCACATCAATATCAAATAGAATTCAAAGGTACAAAGCAGCATGGCAATGCTGATGGGCTGTCGCCCCTGCCACTACCTGAAGCAGAAGAGACGACGAAAGTTGACCCTGTTGAGTTATTTCATTCGACCATCATCGAGTGTTTACCAGTCACCAATTCAAGTATTGAAAGAGAAACCAGGAACGACCCGACACTGTCCCGAGTTTACGAGGTGACAGTGAAGGGATGGCCAACACATGGTGATCCTCTGTTACCGGCATTCTCGGCAAGGCGAGACCAGCTGTCCGTCTGCCATGGTACTTTGATGTACGGGACAAGAGTGATTATTCCTCCCAAGTTACGAGAAAGAGTTCTAAAGGAACTGCATGAAGGTCATCTGGGGGGAGTTAAGATGAAAAGTCTTGCTAGGGCTTATGTATGGTGGCCGGGCATTGACCAACAGATAGAGGAGTTGACAAAAAGCTGCGCCGGGTGCCAAAAAGTGCAAAATGCTCCTCCGATCGCACCGCTACACCCATGGGAATGGCCTTCAGCCCTATGGCAACGCGTACATATTGACTTTGCTGGTCCATTCATGGACTCCATGTTCCTAATTGCGGTGGACGCA
Source organism: Somniosus microcephalus (assembly GCF_052327205.1). Lineage (NCBI taxonomy): Eukaryota > Metazoa > Chordata > Chondrichthyes > Squaliformes > Somniosidae > Somniosus > Somniosus microcephalus. The sequence goes on along the minus strand of NC_140987.1, from coordinate 324,162,176 downwards.
CATTCCAAATGGCCAGAAGTGATCAAGATGAATACCACTACTTCAGAAAAGACAATTGCGGTGTTAAGAACAACATTCGCAAGGAACGGATTGCTAGAACAGATATGTTCGGACAACGGACCACAGTTCGTGTCGGAAGAATTCCAAAAATTCTTAAAGAAGAATGGGGTGAAACATTATACCTCTGCCCCATGTCATCCGGCAACAAACGGGTTGGCCGAGAGATTTGTCCAAACATTCAAAAAGGCAATAAAGGCCATGAACGATGATCAGATTCCGTTACAACACAAGGTGGACAATTTCCTAATGGCATATCGAAACGCCGCTCATGCAGTGACTAACCAAAGTCCTGCCATGATGTTTTATAACAGGAGGTTGCGGTCCAGGTTGGACTTGTTAAAACCAAATGTGCGGAGGGAAGTGGAAAACAAACAGTTCCGGCATATTAATAACAAGTCCACTTGAAGTTTCGACGTAGGACAACCAGTGTTGGCAAGGGGCTATGGAAACGAAAAATGGCAGTCCGGAACAATTTGGGCCAGACAAGGACCTCTGATGTACACAGTAGATATTGGTAACAATGTGATAAGGCGTCATGCGGATCAACTGGTAGAATCAAGAGCAAGGGTCGAACCCATGGTTGCGACAGAGACAACTGTGGAAGACGTTAATGAACCTGAAGCATCTACCTCGGCAGGGACTGTACCTGATGATGACGTCCAATACATAGGAAACCAACAAGAAGAGTCACCTCAGCAACAAGAATCAGAGACCACTGAAAGGCGTTATCCAAACCGAATCAGAAGGCCTCCTGAGAGACTGAACCTTTGAACTGTTTATACTTGAAGTTATATATGTATATATGTTATTATGTTATGTTAAATGGGGATATGACTGTTAAGCTAAAAAGGGAGGATTGTGGTGTATGTAACCTGTTCCACCTTAAGAGAACTTAAGCCTGTTCCACCTTAAGAGCTGTACTACTTTCTCTGGCTGCTGTATGTATTGATTTCTTGTGGGTTCAATAACGACTCATTTATGAAAGAGATGTCTTTTTAATCTAAGTATATTCAACTCTTTTTAACAGCCTTTACAGAACACATCATGCTGTGATGCATCTAGAATGAAACTGAAAGTAAAACTGTCAGCCTGTTTGTCTGTGTCACATGACCTCTGCTGCTCAGGCACAAGCAATCAAAAACACAGACAAATATGCTGTAAGGCATAAGTAATCAAACACAGACAAATATCATCACTATTTGCTGATATCATTACATCTCCCTTTCTTAAAACAAAAGTATTTTACTTTTAACCAACAACATTTAATGAACTTACATTATCATTATCATGATCAAGGTTTTTTACCCTTGCTTTGTGTGTTCACATGAAATATGTCAATACACTAGAACTTGAAGAAAGAATAAGATAACATTACTTCCTTCTATAACAATAGTCCTTAAATTTGCTCAATGAGTCTCTCAGGAGGCTTCACGTCTCTTGAGGATTTTCTGATTGATTCTCCTTGAATCTGAGTTGTTGCCTCAGATGATTGGTTCTCAGCTGTGTGATCAGGTTGTTCAACAGTATCAGTCTCTTGACCTGCTGTGGCTGGTCCCATGAGAAGATCTCGACGATTTCTTCTCAGAACAGCACCCTCATCTGTCTGAATGGTGTATGATCTTGGTTGAACTTCACTGAGGACAGTTCCCTTCTGAGTCCATGTGTTTGTTTTGTCTTTGAACCTTACTTGGTCACCAGTGTGGAGTTCAGGTAGGTTTTGTGTTCCTCTGTCGTAGTTATAATTTTGCTTTTCTTTCTGTTCTTTGAACTTCCTCACTTTCTCCCCCTCTTTTGTTTTCAGGAGGTTCTCCGGGATGGGTAGGTTTGACCTTAGCCGACGTCCCATCAGGAGTTGGGCTGGTGACATACCACACTCGAGCGGCGTTGTGCGGTATACAAGCATGCTTTGGTAGAAGTCAGTTCCACTGTCTTTTGCCTTGTACATCAGTCTTTTCACTGTCTGGACCGATTTTTCCACTAGTCCATTGGACTGTGGATAGTGAGGACTTGACGTTGTGTGGACAAAGTCCCACTCTTTGGCAAAGTGTCGGAAATTGGCATTGTTAAACTGGGGTCCGTTGTCTGTGAAGACCTCGCTTGCCACGCCATGTCTGGAGAATATGGCTTTCATACTTCTTATCACAGCTTCTGCAGTGGTGGTGTACAGTCTACAAACCTTTGGATACAGGGAGTAATAGTCTGTGACGACAAGATAGTCCTTCCCTTGACATACGAATAGGTCAGCGCCTACCTTCTGGTAAGGTCTGTCTGGTGCTGGGTGTGGCTTTAGTGGTTCTACCGGATTGCTTGCTCGATATTTCAGGCATATTGTGCAGTTTGACACCTCATTTGTCACATCTTGGTTGATTCGTGGCCAGTACATCAGCTCTCGTGCTCTTTTCTTACACTTTTCGATTCCCAGATGTCCTCCATGGACCTTTTTTAGCATCTCTCTTCTCAGACTCTTTGGGATAACTATTTTACTTCCTTTGTAGATGATGCCTTTGACCACTGATAGTTCCGCCCTGCAGTTCCAGTACTCTGCTATATCAGGTGAGCAGTCTTGCTTCATGTTGGGCCATCCATCCAAGATGCTTTTTCTCAGTCGTCTCATTGTTTCATCTTTGTTTGTCTCAGTCTTTATGAGCTCCATTTTTGCATCTGCTATGGGCAGTGCACTTGTGATCATGTCCACGTAGGCATTCACTTTTTCATCCATTGTGGTGTTTGCGGGCTCACTTTGGTCAACAGCTCTGGACAACGTGTCTGCTGTATACATCAGCTTACCCACTGTGTATGCAACATTCAGTGTATAGCGTTGCAGCCTGATCATCATTCTTTGTATTCTAAGCGGACAGCTATTTAGTGGCTTTTGGAACAATGCAATCAAGGGCTTATGGTCCGTCTCTACACTGATTGCTTGTCCTGCCACAAACTGGTGAAATCTTTCACAGGCGTATGTGATGCTGAGCAGCTCCTTTTCTATTTGAGCATATCGCGTCTCCGTGTCTGTCATTGAGCGCGATGCATATGCAATAGGTTGCCAGTCGTCATATTTTTGCAGAAGAACGGCACCGAGCCCACTCTGTGATGCATCTGATGATATCTTGATGGGTCTCGCTGGGTCATAAAACCTCAGAACTGGTTCCTCTGTGAGCAGTTTCTTTAGATCGCTCCATGACTTCTCATGCTCATGATTCCATTCCCATTCTATGTTCTTTTCAGTTAGTCTTCTCAGCGGCGCCATCTTTTCTGAGACGTTGGATATAAATTTACCCATGTAATTGATCATTCCATTAAACCTCTGCACGTCCTTTTTGCATTGTGGCCTTGGCATATTCTCAATGGCGGACACCTTTCTGGGATCTGGTTTGATGCCCTCACTGCTAAGGATATCTCCCACGAATGTCAGTTCTGCCACCCCGAGCTGGCATTTCTCTCTATTCAGCTTCAGGTTTGTTTTCCTTGTTGCTTCCAGCACTTTTTTCAGTCTCTCGTCATGCTCAGTTCTCGTGGTTCCCCATACTATGATGTCATCCATTGATGTATCAACTCCCTCCAGGTGCTCATAGATCATATGGATAGTCTTGTGATACACTTCAGGAGCTGAGGCAATGCCAAATGGTAACCTTAGGAATCTGTATCTGCCAAATAGCATGTTGAACATGCACAGTCTTGAACTTGCTTCGTCCAGCTTCATCTGCCAAAATCCTGAGGATGCATCTAACTTGCTGAAATATTTTGCATTTGCAAACTGTGCCATGATTCCCTCACGTGTAGGAAGCTTGAAGTGCTCTCTCTTTATTGCTCTGTTTAGATCTCTTGGATCCAGGCAAATTCTGAGCTTTCCATTCTTTGTGTCCACTACGACGTGGGAACTCACCCACTCAGTTGGCTCATCTATCTTCTGGATCACGTTCAGGCTTTCCATCCTGTCCAACTCTGCCTTCAGTTGCTTTTGAAGAGCAAACGGAACTTTTCTGCATGGATGTATGATCAGTGTCATACTTTTATCTACTCTGATCGTGTGTTCTCCTGGAATGCAGCCTAGACCCTTAAATAGGTCTTTGTACTCTTTCATGAGTTTATCATAGACTGTCTCGCCTTCGCTTTCCACAACGAGGACTCTCTTTACCAGGTTCAGTCTCTCACAGGCTTTTAAACCTAGTATGGCTTGCACATCCTTAGGCACCACGATTAATGCTAGCGTGTGCTCTCTGTCCTTGTGTGTTACTTTGACAATGCATTTTCCTTTCACTGGTATATCAGTACCTGAGTATCCGGTCACTTTCACTTGTATTCCATGTAACTTTGGTCTGGGTCTAATTCTCTTAAAATCGGTCTCTGATATCACATTAACTTGTGCTCCAGTATCCAATTTAAATGGAATGTGTATGTCATTCACTTTTAGTGTCAACATCCAGTCTCTTTCTTCTTTTTTGTTTTCAGACACCACATCTACATAGAATTCCTCTATCTCGCTTTCATCTACTGTCTGGACCTTGCTTTGTTGCGCTTGGTTCTTACAGCAACGGGCATAATGGTTGTTTTTGTTGCATCTATTGCATGTTTTACCATATGCTGGACACTTTCTTGGTGGATGCTGTGTACCGCATCGACTACATGACTTCCGATTGTCCCTTTCATTTTCATTTGCTGGCCACGTCTCTTTTTTCACATTGGCGCTCTCTTTGTTAAACGGTTTGTATCCGTTCTTTCTCACTGCATCCACGTTGCAGCTACTGTCACTGAACAGCTCATTTGCCTGCAACTTCACAGTCTCTGTAGCCCTACACAGTGCTATGGCTTTTCCCAGGTCTAGATCTTGCTCTCTTAGCAGTCTTTCCCTTAGACCATTATCTGGAATACCACACACCAGTCTGTCTTTTATCAGCGAGTCTGTCAGTCCCCCAAATTCACACGGTTTGCTTCGGTTTCTCAGTTCAGTCACATACTGATCAATAGTCTCGCCGATTTTCTGTACACGTGAAAAATTTGTGCCTCTCAAAGGTCACGTTGCATTTAGATATGCAGTAGGCCTCAAACTGTTCCATTATTTTATCTAGCTTCATTTTGTCTCCATCAACAGCAAATATGAAATTATTATATACCTCCAGCGCTGCATCACCCACGACATGTAAGAACAGTGACGATTTCTGTTTATTACTTTTCTTGTCAGCTCCGATTGCCACTAAATACAACTCTAAACGTTGTTTGAACCTTCTCCAATTTTCAGCCACATTACCTGAAAACTGAAGCGTTGCCGGTGGGAGTAAACCTTCCATTTTTCACTTCGTTAGCTATTCTCTAATGGTAAGCAATGATGTTCTCTTCTGGCTTGCTAATATGTGGAGAGCTGATTTCGCTTACTTGCCACAACTCCTTTCACTGTCCCATCGAGTTGCTAACTTCAGATTTTTTCTCTTTCAGCCACTTCTGAAATCATGTATTGATTTCTTGTGGGTTCAATAACGACTCATTTATGAAAGAGATGTCTTTTTAATCTAAGTATATTCAACTCTTTTTAACAGCCTTTACAGAACACACCATGCTGTGATGCATCTAGAATGAAACTGAAAGTAAAACTGTCAGCCTGTTTGTCTGTGTCACATGACCTCTGCTGCTCAGGCACAAGCAATCAAAAACACAGACAAATATGCTGTAAGGCATAAGTAATCAAACACAGACAAATATCATCACTATTTGCTGATATCATTACACTGTATACGGAATACCGGTGGTGACCACTGGTATATAAGTACTGTGTAGTGATATTGTATTTAGTATAGTCCTGACCTCCAAATAGTAAAGACCTGTTCAACTTTATTCTTGTAGTCTGTGTCAGTAATTAATCTTAATACAACTGGAACACACAGACTTAACAGCCTCAACCTTCCAGCTTCACTAAACCTCTCCCCCAACCGACAACCCTCCAGCCTCACGAAATCTCTACCCCCGCCCTCAACCTTCCAGCCTCACTAAATCTCTCCCCCAACCCTCAACCCTCCAGCCTCACTAAATCTCTCCCCCCGCCCTCAACCTTCGAGCCTCACTAAATCTCTCCCCCCGACCTCAAACTTCCAGCCTCACTAAATCTCTCTCCCCGCCCTCAACCTTCCAGCCTCACTAAATCTCTCTCCCTGCACTCAACCTTCCAGCTTCACTAAACCTCTCTCCCCGCCCTCAACCTTCCAGCCTCACTAAATCTCTCCCCCACCCTCAAACTTCCAACCTCAGTAAATCTCTCCCCCCCGCCCTCAAACTTCCAGCCTCACTAAATCTCTCCCCCACCACCTTCTAGCCTCACTAAATCTCTCCCCCGGCCCTCAAACTTCCAGCCTCACTAAATCTCTCCCCCCGCCCTCAACCCTCCAGCCTCAATAAATCTCTCCCCCCGCCCTCAACCTTCCAGCCTCACTAAATCTCTCCCCCCGCCCTCAACCCTCCAGCCTCACTAAATCTCACCCCCCGCCCTCAACTTTCCAGCCTCACTAAATCTCTCCCCCCGCCCTCAACCTTCCAGCCTCACTAAATCTCTCCCCCCACACTCAAACTTCCAGCCTCACTAAATCTCTCCCCCCGCCCTCAACCTTCCAGCCTCACTAAATCTCTCCCCCCGCACTCAACCTTCCAGCCTCATTAAATCTCTCCCCCCCACCCTCAACCTTCCAGCCTCACTAAATCTCTCCCTCCGCCCTCAACCTTCCAGCTTCACTAAATCCCTCCCCCCGCCCTCAAACTTCCAGCTTCACTAAATCTCTGTTCCCGCCCTCAACCTTCCAGCTTCACTAAATCTCTCCCCCCGCACTCAACCCTCCAGCCTCACTAAATCTCTCCCCCCACCCTCAACCTTCCAGTTTCACGAAATCTCTCCCACCGCCCTCAACCTTCCAGCTTCACTAAATCTCTCCCCCCACCCTCAACCCTCCAGCATCACTAAATCTCTCCCCCCACCCTCAACCCTCCAGCTTCACTAAATCTCTCCCCCCGACCTCAACCTTCCAGCCTCACTAAATCTCTCCCCCCGCCCTCAACCTTCCAGCTTCACTAAATCTCTCCCCCCGACCTCAACCTTCCAGCCTCACTAAATCTCTCTCCCTGCACTCAAACTTCCAGCTTCACTAAATCTCTCCCGCCAACCTCAAACTTCCAGCCTCACTAAATCTCTCCCGCCGACCTCAACCTTCCAGCCTCACTAAATCTCTCCCCCCGCCCTCAACCTTCCAGCTTCACTAAATCTCTCCCCCCGACCTCAACCTTCCAGCCTCACTAAATCTCTCTCCCTGCACTCAAACTTCCAGCTTCACTAAATCTCTCTCCCCACCCTCAACCTTCCAGCCTCACTAAATCTCTCCCCCCACCCTCAACCTTCCAACCTCATTAAATCTCTCCTCCCGCCCTGAACCTTCCAGCTTCACTAAATCTCTCCCCCCGCCCTCAACCATCCAGCCTCACAAAATCTCTCCCCCCGCCCTCAACCTTACAGCCTCACTAAATCTCTCCGCCCGCCCTCAACCTACCAACCTCACTAAATCTCTCTCCCCGCACTCAACCTTCCAGCCTCACGAAATCTCTCCCCCCGCCCTCAACCTTCCAGCCTCACTAAATCTCTCCCCCCGCCCTCAACCTTCCAGCCTCACTAAATCTCTCCCCCAGCACTCAACCTTCCAGCTTCACTAAATCCCTCCCCCCGCCCTCAAACCTCCAGCCTCACTAAATCTCTCCCTCCGCCCTCAACCTTCCAGCCTCACTAAATCTCTCCCCCCACCCTCAACCTTCCAGCCTCACTAAATCTCTCCCCCTCCCTCAACCATCCAGCCTCACTAAATCTCTCCCCCAGCACTCAACCTTCCAGCTTCACTAAATCTCTCCCCCTGCCCTCAACCCTCCAGCCTCACTAAATCTCTCCCTCCGCCCTCAACCTTCCAGCCTCACTAAATCTCTCCCCCCACCCTCAAACTTCCAGCATCACTAAATCTCTCCCCCGCCCTCAACCTTCCACCCTCACTAAATCTCTCCCCCCGTCCTCAACCTTCCACCCTCACTAAATCTCTCCCCCCGTCCTCAACCTTCCACCCTCACTAAATCTCTCCCCCGCACTCAACCTTCCAGCCTCACTAAATCTCTCCCCCCGCCCTCAACCTTCCAGCCTCACTAAATCTCTCCCCCAGCCCTCAACCTTCCAGCCTCACTAAATCTCTCCCCCCGCCCTCAACCTTCCACCCTCACCAAATCTCTCCCCCCGCCCTCAACCCTCCAGCCTCACTAAATCTCTCCCCCCGCCCTCAACCCTCCAGCCTCACTAAATCTCTCCCCCCACCCTCAACCCTCCAGCCTCACTAAATCTCTCCCCCCGCCCTCAACCTTCCAGCCTCACTAAATCTCTCCCCCTGCCCTCAACCCTCCAGCCTCATTAAATCTCTCCCCCCGCCCTCAACCTTCCAGCCTCACTAAATCTCTCCCCCCGCCCTCAATCTTCCAGCCTCACTAAATCTCTCCCCCCGCCCTCAACCTTCCAGCCTCACTAAATCTCTCCCCCCGCCCTCAACCTTACAGCCTCACTAAATCCCTCCCCCGCCCTCAACCTTCCAGCCTCACTAAATCTCTCCCCCCGCCCTCAACCTTACAGCCTCACTAAATCCCTCCCCCGCCCTCAACCTTCCAGCCTCACTAAATCTCTCCCCCCGCCCTCAACCTTACAGCCTCACTAAATCCCTCCCCCGCCCTCAACCTTCCAGCCTCACTAAATCTCTCCCCCCCTCCGCCCGCCCTCAGCCTTCTAGCCTCTCTAAATCTCTCCACCCCTGCCGCCCACCACCTTCCAGCCTCACAGTTATTATTGGGGAACATGTCTTTCACACGCATCCTCACAAGGACTCCTCCAATCTTTCAGTAGTTGGACTGAAAACATGTCAGTGAGATAAGACCTGGAACAATCAATAAGCTGCATTCTTTTGGAAACAGAATGTGAATGTACAGAGTGACAGATACAATCAAATCCGACCTAATTTTCACGTCTAATGTTGCTGTATATTTCCTCTCGTTATTCTTGCCTGCTCATTGGCCAAGGATGTCTGGCGTCCACATGAACAGGAAAAGCTCTGCTTATGGGAATGGGGGGATATCTGTTCACCTTAGGTATTCAACTGACAGATGCAAAGAATTTTGAGTTTTGATGAGAAAGGTCAGAAACTGAACTGTTCCTCTGGAATAAAAATTTAGGCTGGGATTTTGCTCACCTCGCCGGGTCCGGTTTGGCCGGTGTCTGTGGCGGGTCCGGTGTGGCTGGTGCCAGTGGCGGGTCTGGTGCGGCCGGTGGCAGTGGCGGGTCCGGCGTGGCCGGTGTCGGATGCGGGTCCAGTGTGGCCGGTGTCGGTGGTGGGTCCGGTGTGGCCGGTGTCGTTGGCGGGTCCGGTGTGACCGGTATTGGTGGGTCCAGTGTGGCTGGTGCCAGTGCCGGGTCTGGTGTGGCCGGTGTCGGTGGCGGGTCTGGTGTGGCCGGTGCCGTTGGCGGGTCCAGTGTGGCTGGTGTCAGTGGCGGGTCCGGTGTGGCCGGTGTCACAGGCGGGTCCGGTGTGGCCGGTGTCGGTGGTGGGTCCGGTGTGTCTGGTGTCGGTGGCAGGTCCGGTGTGGCCGGTGTTGGTGGGTCCGGTGTGGCTGGTGCCAGTCGTGGGTCTGGTGTGGCCAGTGTCGGTGACGGGTCTGGTGTGGCTGGTGTCGGTGGTGGGTCCGGTGTGGCCGGTGTCAGCGGCGGATCTGGTGTGATCGGTGTCGGTGGCGGGTGCAGTGTTGGTGGCTGGTGCCAGTGGCGGTTCTGGTGTGGCCGGTGTCGGTGGCGGGTACGGTGTGGCCAGTGTCGGTGTCGGGTCCGGTATGGCCGGTGTCGCTGCCGGGTCCGGCGTGGCCGGCGTCGGTGGCGGGTCCGGTGTGGCTGGTGTCGCTGGCGGATCCGGTGTGTCAATGTGTCGGTGGGTCCAGTGTGACCAGTGTCAGTGGTGGGTCCGGTGTGGCCAGTGTCAGTGGTGGGTCGGGTGAGGCTGGTGTCGGTGTCGGGAATGGTGTGGCCAGTGTCGGTGGGTCCAGTGTGGCCGGTGTCGGTGGCGGGTCCGGTGTGGCCGGTGTCGGTGGCGGGTCCGGTGTGGCTGTTGTCGGTGGCGGGTCCGGTGTGGCCGGTGTTGGTGGCGGGTCCGGTGTGGCTGGTGTCGGTGGCAGGTCCGGTGTGGCCGGTGTCTGCTGCGGATCCAGTTTGGACGGAGTCGGTGGCGGGTCCAGTGTGGCCGGTGTCGGCGGCGGGTCCATTGTGGCTGTTGGCGGGTCCGGTGTGGACGGTGTCGGTGGCGGGTTCGGTGTGGCCGGTGTCGGTGGGTCCGGTGTGGACGGAGTCGGTGGCGGGTCCAGTGTGGCCGGTGTTGGAGGGTCTGGTGTGTCTGCTATTGGTGGCGGTTCGGGAGGGAGTAGCCCTGGGAGTCCTCAATATTGACTCTGGACCCCATGAAGACTCATGGCTTCAGGTCAAGCATGGGCAAGGAAACCTCCTGCTGATTACTTTCTACTGCCCTCCCTCAGCTGATGAATCAGCACTCCTCCATGTTGAACAACAGTTGGAAGAAGCACTGAGAGTAGCAAGGGCACAGAATGTACTCTAGGTGGGGGACTTCAATGTCTATCACCAAGAGTGGCTCGATAGCAGCACTACTGACCCAGCTGGCCGAGTCCTGAAGGACATAGTTGCCAGACTGGGTCAACGGCAAGTGGTGAGAAAACCAACATGAGGGAAAAACCTACTTGACCTCGTCCTCACAGATCTAGCAGCTTAAACTGGCCATTGTCGGGAGCGGTGAGAGCGGCGGTACAGTGAGTATTTAAACTCACTTTCACGTTTTTTTTTCACATGTCAGTGTCGGGAGCGGTGAGAGCGGCGGTACAGTGAGTATTTAAACTCACTTTCACGTTTTTTTTTCACATGTCAGTGTCGGGAGCGGTGAGAGCGGCGGTACAGTGAGTATTTAAACTCACTTTCACGTTTTTTTTTCACATGTCAGTGTCGGGAGCGGTGAGAGCGGCGGTACAGTGAGTATTTAAACTCACTTTCGCGGGCTTTTTTTCACAGGCCAGTGTCGGGAGCGGTGAGAGCGGAGTTTCAGTGAGAATTTAAACTCGCTTTCGCAGCCTTTTTTTCACAGGCCATTGTCGGGAGCGGTGAGAGCGGAGTTTCAGTGAGTATTTAAACTCACTTTCGCGGCCTTTTTTTCACAGGCCATTGTCAGGAGCCGTGAGAGCGACGGTACAGTGAGTATTTAAACTCACTTTCGTGGGCTTTTTTTCACAGGCCAGTGTCGGGAGCGGTGAGAGCGGAGTTTCAGTGAGTATTTAAACTCACTTTCGTGGGCTTTTTTCACAGGCCAGTGTCGGGAACGGTGAGGGCGGAGTTTCAGTGAGTATTTAAACTCACTTTTGCGGGCTTTTTTCACAGGCCATTGTCGGGAGCAGTGAGAGCGGAGACTCAGTGAGTATTTAAACTCATTTTGCAGGCATTTTTTTCACAGGCTTACCAATCTCACAGACCGGCAGCGGCGTTCCAGAGCCACGTCATGATTCAAAACATGATGCGGGCAGGAGGAAGCAGCTGATTGGGTGAGTACAGCCAGGTGAGTATTTATACTACTCTATAGTTTGACAGTTAAGGCTCATAGTTTATAAAGTTCAGAAGGTCTTAATGTTGTGGTTATAGTTTCTAAGGTCTCTGTTGTGTAGCAGGAAGTGCTAGGAAACAAGCGCCCTTGAGTATATCATTTAATTGTAGTATAATTGGTGGTATTAATTTAATTTAAATTAATTAAAGGGTAAGTCATGGCAGCAAAGCTCGGCCCCATGGCATGCTCCTCCTGCACTATGTGGGAAATCAGGGACACTTCCTGTGTCCCTGACGACCATGTGTGCGGGAAGTGTATCCAGCTGCAGCTACTGGCAGACCGCATTGTGGCACTAGAGCTGCGAATGGATACATACTGGAGCATTCGTGATGCTGAGGACGTCGTGGATATTATGTTTAATCAGTTGGTCACGCCGAAGGTAAAGGCTGCACAGGCAGGAAGGGAATGGGTGACTGCCAGGCAGAGTAGTAGGCGCAGGCAGGTAGTGCAGGGGTCCCCTATGGCCATCCCCTCTCAAACAGATATTCCGCTTTGGATGTTGTTGGGGAGGATGGCTTATCGGGGGAAGGAAGCAGCAACCAACTTCCTGGCACCATGGGTGGTTCTGCTGCATGGGACGGGAGGATAAAGAGTGGGAGAGCTATAGTGATAGGGGATTCTATTGTAAGGGGAATAGATAGGCGTTTCTGCAGCCGCAAATGAGACTACAGGATGGTATGTTGCCTCCCTGGTGCAAGGGTCAAGGATGTCTCGGAGTGGTTGCAGGGCATTCTGGAGGGGGAGGGTGAACAGCCAGTTGTCATGGTGCATATAGGTACCAACGGTGTAGGTAAAAAGCAGGATGAGGTCCTAAAAGCTGAATATAGGGAGTTAGGAGGTAAATTAAAAAATAGGACCTCAAAGGTAGTAATCTCAGGATTGCTACCAGTGCCACGTGCTAGTCAGAGTAGAAATAGAAGGATATTTCAGATGAATATGTGGCTAGAAGAATGGTGCAAGGGGGAGGGATTCAAATTCCTGGGACATTGGAACCGGTTCTGGGGGAGGTGGGACCAGTACAAACTGGACAGTTTGCACCTGGGCAGGACAGGGACCGATGTCCTAGGGGGTGTGTTTGCTAGTGCTGTTGGGGAGGGTTTAAACTAAAATGGCAGGGGGTTGGGAACCTGTGCAAGGAGACAGAGGAAAGGGAAGCAAGGATAGAAGCAAAAGTCAGGAAGGAGAAAAGCAAAAGTGGAAGTCAGAGAAATCACGGTTTTAAATCAAACATGGCCCCAGTAAACAATAATTCTAAAAGGTCTAAGAGTGTTACAAAAACAAGCCTGAAGGCTTTGTGTCTTAATGCGAGGAGCATTCGTAATAAGGTGGATGAATTAGCTGCACAAATAGATGTAAACAGATATGATATAATATGGATTACGGAAACATGGCTCCAGGTTGACCAAGGTTGGGAATTCAACATCCAGGGGTATTCAATATTCAGGAAGGACAGGCAAAAAGGAAAAGGAGGTGGGGTAGCATTGCTGGTTTAAGAGGAGATTAATACAATAGTAAGGAAGGATATTAGCTCTGATGACGTGGAATCTGTATGGGTAGAGCTGAGAAATACCAAGGGGCAGAAAACATTAGTGGGAGTTGTATACAGACCCACAAACAGTAATGCTGACATTGGGGATGGCATTAAAGGGAAATTAGAGAAGTGTGCAATAAGGGCACAGCAGTTATCATGGGAGACTTTAATCTACATATGGATTGGTCTAACCAAATTAGTAACAATACCATGGAAGAGGAATTCCTAGAGTGTATACAGGATGGTTTCCTGGACCAATATGTCGAGGAACCAACTAGAGATCAGGCCATTTTAGACTGGGTATTATGTAATGAGAAAGCATTAATTAGCAATCTTGTTGTGCAAGGCCCCTTGGGGAGGAGCGATCATAATATGATAGAATTCTTCATTAAAATGGAGAGTGAAATAGTTGATTCAGAGACTTGGGTACTGAATTTAAATAAAGGAAACTATGATGGTATGAGGCATGAGTTGGCTAGGATGGATTGGGGAATGTTACTTAAAGGGTTGACGGGGGATAGGCAATGGCAAACATTTAAAGATCACATGGATGAACTACAGAATTTGTTCATCCCTGTTTGGCATAAAAATAAAGCAAAAAAGGTGACTCAACCATGGCTAACGAAGGAAATAAGGGATAGCATAAGATCCAAGGAGAGGACATATAAATTGGCCAGAAAAAGCAGCAAACTTGAGGATTGGGAGCAGTTTAGGATTCAACAAAGGAGGAAAAAGGGATTAATTAAGAGGGGGAAAATAGAGTATGAGAGTAAGTTTGCAGGGAACATAAAAACTGACTGTAGAAGCTTCTACAGATATGTGAAGAGAAGAAGATTGGTGAAGTCAAGCATAGGTCCCTTGCAGTCAGAATCAGGGGAAGTCATAATGGGGAACAAAGACATGGGATACCAATTAAATACATACTCTGGTTCTGTCTTCAAAAAGGAGGATGCAAATAACCTCCCAGAGATGTCGGGGAACATAGGGTCTAACGAGAGGGAGGAACTGAGTGAAATTAGTATTTGTAGGGAAATGGTGTTAGGGAAATTGACAGGATTGAAGGCCGATAAATCCCCAGGGCCTGATAATCTACATCCTGGGGTACATAAGAATGGTCATCTTCCAAAATTCTATAGACTCTGGAACAGTTCCCATGGATTGGAGGGTAGCTAATGTAACCCCACTATTTAAGAAAGGTGGTAGAGAAAAAAACAGGAATTATAGACCGGTAAGCCTGACATCGGTAGTGGGGAAAATGCTAGTGTCCATTATAAAAGATGTAATTGCAGAGCACTTGGAAAACAGTGACAGGATCAGACAAAGTCAACATGGATTTACAAAAGGTAAATCGTGCTTGACTAATCTACTGGAATTTTTTGAGGATGTAACTGGTAGAATAGATACGGGAGAACCCATGGATGTGGTGTATTTGGACTTTCAGAAGGCTTTCGATAAGGTCCCTCATAAGAGACAAGCGTGCAAAGTTAAAGCACATGGGATTGGGGGTAAGGTACTGACTTGGATAGAAAACTGGTTGGCAGACAGGAAGCAAAGAGTTGGAATAAACAGATCTTTTTCCGAGTGGAAGGCAGTGACTAGTGGGGTACCGCAGGGATCGGTGCTAGGACCCTAGTTATTCAAAATATATATTAATGATCTAGATGAGGGAACTAGATGTAATATCCCCAAGTTTGCAGATGAAACAAAGCTGGGTGGGCGTGTGTGCTGTGAGGAGGATGCAGAGAAACTACAGTATGATTTGGACAGGTTGGGCGATTGGCCAGATGCATGGCAGATGCAGTTTAATGTGGATAAATGCGAGGTTATTCACTTTGGTGTCAAAAACAGGAAGGCAGATTATTATCTGAACGGCAATAGATTGGGAAAAGGGGAAGTGCAATGAGACCTGGGTGTCCTTGTGCACCAGTCGCTGAAGGTAAGCATGCAGGTGCAGCAGGCGGTTAAGAAGGCAAATGGTATGCTGGCCTTCATAGCGAGAGGATTTGAGTACAGGAGCAAGGATGTCTTGCTGCAGTTGGGCAGGGCCTTGGCGAGAACACATTGAGTATTGTGTGCAGTTTTGGTCGCCTTATCTGAGGAAGGATGTTCTTGCCATGGAGGGAGTTCAGCGAAGATTCACCAGACTGATACCTGGGTTGACAGGAATGACGTATGAATAGAGATTGGCTCGATTAGGCTTATATTCGCTAGAGCTTAGAAGATTGAGAGTGGATCTCATTGAAACTTATAAAATTCTAACAGGACTAGACAGACTGGATGCAGGAAGGCTGTTCCCGATGGCGGGGGAGTCCAGAACCAGGGGTCACAGTCTAAGGATAAGGGGTAAGCCATTTAGGACTGAGACGAGGAGGAATTTCTTCACCCAGAGAGTGGTGAACCTGTGGAATTCTCTACCACAAAAGACAGTTGATGCCAATTCATTAAATATATTCAAGAAGGAGTTAGATATATTTCTTAAGGCTAAGGGGATCAAGAGATATGGAGAGAAGGCAGGGACAGGGTACTAAATTTGGATGATCAGCCATGATCGCATTGAATGGCAGAGCAGGATCGAGGGGCCGAATGGCCTACTCCTGCTCCTATCTTCTTTGTTTCTATCCATGATGCACTGTGGGCCATCAGCAGCAGCAGTATTGTATTCCACCACAATCTGTAATCTCATGGCTCGGCATATGCCTCGCTCTACCATTACCATCAATCCAGGTGACCAACACTGGTGCAATAAGGAGTGCAGAAGAGCATGCCAGGAGCAGCACCAGGCGTACCTAAAAATGAGGTGCCACCCTGGGGGAACTGCAACACAGGACTACATGCATGCTAAACAGCGGCAGCAGCATGCTATAGACAGAGCTAAGCGATCCCACAATCAACAAATCAGATTGAAGCTCTGTAGTTTTGCCACATCCAGTCGTAAATGGTGGTGGACAATTAAACAACTAACGGGAGGAGGAGGCTCCATGAATATCCCCATCCTCAATAATGGTGGAGCCCAGCACGCGACTGCAAAAGTCAAGGCTGAAGCCTTTGCAACCATCTGCAGCCAGAGGTGCCAGGTGGATGATCCATATCGGCCTCCTTCTGAGGTCCCCACTATCACAGAAGCTAGTTTTCAGCCAATTTGATTCATTCCAGGTGATATCAAATAAAAGCATGTCAGAGGCTGGGTATTCTGCAGCAAATGTCTCATCTTCTGACTCCCCAAAGCCTTTCCAACATCTACAAGGTACAAGTCAGGCATATGAGTGTATACTGTGAATTGGCCTGGATGTGTGCAGCTCCAACAACACTCAAGAAGCTCAACACCATCCAGGAAAAAGCAGCCCACTTCATTGGCACCACATCCACCACCTTAAGCATTAACTCCCTCCACCACCGGCCTACTGTGGCTGCAGTGTGCACACCATTTACGTGCACCTTCTTCAGCAGCACCTCCCAAACCTGCGGCCTCTAACACCTACAAGGACAAGGGCAGCAGGCGCATGGGAATACCATCACCTCCAAATTGCCCTCCAAGTTACACACCATCCTGACTTGGAATTATATCACCGTTCCTTCATTGTCGCTGTGTCAAAATCCTGGAAGTCCCTCCCTAACAGCACTGTGGGAGTACCTTCACCACACGGACTGCAGCGGTTCAAGAAGGCATGGCTGGTGTCGGCGGCGGGTCTGGTGTGGCCAGTGTCGGTCGGTGCGGTGTGGCCGGTGTCGGTTGCGGGTCCAGTGTGGCCGATGTCGGTTGCAGGTCCGGTGTCGGTGGCGGGTCGTGGCCCTGCTGCTGGCTCCATCCCGTTGTCTAAAATGAATTTACATTAGTAGGGCTTGTTAAGCCCGCCCAGTGCGTTTCCCGGCCCAATCAGAGGAAGCCGGTCTGGTAACGTCATTCATGACACGTCATCAGTCTGTTTCCTTAAAGGGGCCATGTCCAAATTGATTTTGACAGTTGTACTGTCAGTGTTCTACAGCATTGAGGTTTTGCAAACAATGACAACCACTGCACAGAGGTGCAGGGCTGCACCCAGGCTCTCCCACGACTCACTCGATATGCTTATGGAGGGAGTCAGAGCATGCAGGGAGGTCCTCTTCCCTTCCGATGGGTGGAAGAGATCCCCCCAGGAGATCGAAACAGCCTGGATGCACATTGCACAGGAGGGCACAAGCAGGGATGTGGTCAGGAGGACCTGGGTGCGGTGGTGCAAACGTTACAGGGTGTACAGCGTAAAGTTAAGTAAATCTTGCCATGATGAAGCCATCCCTGGCCTCCCGGGCAGCAATGTGCTCAGGTGCTGAGACCCTCTGTCCTGTGCAGCATCAGGTGATCGCGGAGAAGTTTGGTGTTGTTGGTGGTGCTGCTGGTGTGCCGGTACTGCTGGTGTTTGGGCTCATCGTGGTCTGATTCTGAGGACCAAGGTGACACAGTATAAATGCCACCCATGCTGATGGAATAGATGGCAGGTCAAGTACAGATGACAGAAGCAATCTGTCAATGGTGAGAGAGGTAATGAGGTGAGACTGGATGGAGACTTGTAGAAAGACTTGCAGCATCCTGAATCTGTAGTGGAAATGCAGTGAGGAACATCTTGTGGCTGAGGAAAATGATGATCTGTCAGGTTGGACCTTTTACTGTACATTTGAAGCTGTCAAGTAATCAGCTGGAGCAATGGCCACATAACTCCTGCCTCAGGTTGACAGCCGTGGTCACCGAACAGCGTGGGTCCCGTGGTCATGAAGTTAAAGTTAAAAAGTAAGGTAAAAAGCCTGTTATGGGTCTGTTCAGTACATTATAATGAGTTTAATTGGGGCGCCTGCCGTTGCCTGTCGGGTCTGCTCAGCGCTGACAGACCCAATATTGGGATAGGTGTGTTGCGGCGGGTTAAAAAAAAACACTTTCCCACCCGACCCATCACCGATCCCGTCTGCTGACACCCCGGGAAATTCCAGCCTTAGTCTCAGTAATGGTGACCATGAAACTATCGGATTGTCGTAAAAACCCATCAGATTCACTAATGTCCTTTAGGAGAAGAAATCTGCTGTCATTACCTGGTCTGACCTATATGTGACTCAAACCCAGAGCAATGGGGTTGACTCTTAACTGCCCTCTGAAATGGCCTAGCAAGCCACTCAGTTGTAACAAACCACTACGAAAAACAATAAGATTAAAACCAGACGGACCACCCGACATCGACCTCGGCACTGGCTATAGACAGGACAATGGCACACCCAGCCCAGCCGAGTAACGCTCCAAAGTCCTCCTCACTAACAACTGGGGACTTGTGCCAAAATTGGGAGAACTGTCCCACAGACTAGTCAAGCAACAGCCTGACATAGTCATACTCACAGAATCGTACCTTTCAGCCAATGTCCCAAACTCCTCCATCACCATCCCTGGGTATGTCCAGTCCCACCGGCAGGACAGACCCACAAGAGGTGGTGGCATAGTGGAATACAATCGGGAGGGAGTGGCCCTGGGAGTCCTCAACATTGACTCTGGACCCCATGAAGACTCATGGCTTCAGGTCAAGCATGGGCAAGGAAACCTCCTGCTGATTACCACCTACCGCCCTCCCTCAGCTGATGAATCAGCACTCCTCCATACTGAACAACAGTTGGAAGAAGCACTGAGGGTAGCAAGGGCAGAGAATGTGCTCTCAGTGGGGGACGTCAATGTCCATCACCAAGAGTGGCTCGATAGTAGCACTACTGACCCAGCTGGCCGAGTCCTGAAGGACATAACTGCCAGATTGGGTCAACGGCAGGTGGTGAGAAAACCAACATGAGGGAAAAACCTACTTGACCTCGTCCTCACAGATCTAGCAGCTCAAGACTGGGTAACCATGATGCTCTGTGGGCCATCAGCAGCAGCAGTATTGTATTCCACCACAATCTGTAATCTCATGGCTTGGCATATGCCTCGCTCTACCATTACCATCAAGCCAGGTGACCAAAACTGGTGCAATAAGGAGTGCAGAAGAGCATGCCAGGAGCAACACCAGGCGTACCTAAAAATGAGGTGCCACCCTGGGGGAGCTGCAACACAGGACTACATACATGCTAAACAGCGGCAGCAGCATGCTATAGACAGAGCTAAGCAATCCCACAATCAACAAATCAGATTGAAGCTCTGTAGTTTTGCCACATCAGTCGTTAATGGTGGTGGGCAATTAAACAACTAACGGGAGGAGGAGGCTCCATGAATATCCCCATTCTCAATAATGGTGGAACCCAGCACGCGACTGCAAAAGTCAAGGCTGAAGCCTTTGCAACCATCTGCAGTCAGAGGTGCCAGGTGGATGATCCATATCGGCCTCCTTCTGAGGTCCCCACGATCATAGAAGCTAGTTTTCAGCCAATTTGATTCATTCCAGGTGATATCAAGTAAAAGCAGGTCAGAGGCTGGGTATTCTGCAGCAAACGCCTCATCTTCTGACTCCCCAAAGCCTTTCCTACATCTACAAGGTACAAGTCAGGAATATGAGTGTATACTGTGAATTGGCCTGGAATTGTGCAGCTCCAGCAACACTCAAGAAGCTCGACACTATCCAGGAGAAAGCAGCCCACTTCATTGGCGCCACATCCACCACCTTAAACATTAACTCCCTCCACCACCGGCGCACTATGTCTGCAGTGTGTACCATCTACATGATGCACTGCAGCAACTCGCCAAGGCTTCTTCAGCAGCACCTCCCAAACCTGCGACCTCTAACACCTACAAGGACAAGGGCAGCAGGCGCATGGGAATACCATCACCTCCAAGTTGCCCTCCAAGATACACACCATCCTGACTTGGAAATATATCACCGTTTCTTCATTGTCGCTGGGTCAAAATCATGGAAGTCCCTCCCTAACAGCACTGTGGGAGTACATTCACCACACGGACTGCAGTGGTTCAAGAAGGCGGCTCACCACCACCTTCTCCAGGGCAATTAGGGATGGGCAATAAATGCTGGCTTTGCCAGCGATGCCCACATCCCAGGAACAAATTTATAAAAGTATTTTTTTACTACTAAGGCGCATGGGTGCTTGATCATCAGTGGTTGACTGGAGAAACAGGTCTTGGAGATGGTGGTGGAGGACTTATGAGGGTAGGGGGGTTGTCCCACTGTGACAACAAATCACCTCTGGGCAAATGGTGGACAATACACAGCTACTCCAACTCCATTGAGAAGCGGCGCCTAATGAGGCTCTGACTGACCAAAGACTCTGTGACTGGGGTCTGCACCCTCCTGTGTCCTACAGGGGCAATCATTGATGGCAACCACCTTACCAGTAGAAGACAGAGTAATGAAAGCAGCCATACCTTCCAGACACCCAATGGCGGAATCACCAGTGCCTGTCTTCATGAGACCAACTGATTGATCAGGAAATTGACTGAAGCTCAGGGTCAGAACACTGGCCGACATGTCAGTTCCAGCTGCCAGGATGAGCAGCCGCAACAAAGGCAACTGGAGTTTGGTAGAATAACCCCCTTCCCCGAGGTGTGGGACATCATCAACCACATACATGGTGCAAAACAGGTGCCACTCCACAATCCAGCAATGCACATTAAGCACAGCGCCTCATGGATGCCCAGTTTTGAGCTGCTAGGTCTGTTCTGAATCTGTCCCATTTAGCACGGTGGTAGTGCCATACAACACGATGGAGGGTGTCCTCAGTGTGAAGACGGGACTTTGTCTCCACAATGACTGTGCGGTGGTCACTGCTACCAATACTGACAGATGCATCTGTGACAGGTAGTTTGGTGAGGACAAGATCAAATAGGTTTTTCCCTCATGTTGGTTCTCTCACCACCTGTCGCAGGCCCAGACTGGCAGTTATGTCCTACAGGCCTCGGCCAGCTCGGTCAGTAATGGTGCTACTGAGCCACTCTTGGTGACGGACATTGAAGTCCCCCACCCAGAGTAATTTCTTATGTACTCCTGTGAAGCGCTTTGGGACGTTTTACTACATTAAAGGCACTATATAAATACAAGTTGTTGTTGTTGTTGTTGTAAAACATCATGTAAAATGTTTCTTTTCAGAGACCAGATGGCTCAGTCTCCGAACTCTACATTCTTCAGTCTGGAAGTGATCAACAAACTGAAGTCTGCTTATGAATCGGGTGGGCTGGGAAATGTTACACTTCTGATATGGAGCAAGGTAGATGAGCTGGACAGTACAGAGCTTAATGTTGCATTGACGGGAGAAACAGGCTCTGGGAAATCCACCTTCATCAATGCTATGAGAGGGCTTCGGAGCGATGATGAGGGAGCAGCTGAAGTTGGTAACGTAGAAACTACAAAGGAGCCAGCCGCATACCCAGATCCCAACCTGCCGAATGTTTGCTTCTGGGACCTCCCAGGAATTGGAACTACAAACTTCACAGCCAATAAATACCTGAGGGAAATGATATTTCAAAGATACAGGCCTAGAAATTCAGTATAGCCACTTTTGGGGCGGTAAAGTCGGGCGGCCGCTAAAGTTTGCGCCCGGCGCAAAGTGGAGGCCACTTCGCCGATATTCAGTAGCTTTGGCCAAGGAGTTTGCTCGAGCGCTAAAACAGGCGATGCACAGCTATCTTTAGGCGCTAAGCCGGCGGTGCAGACTGATACCGCCGAGGCCGGGCGCAGCGCAGGTGCGGTCATTTCTTGATTGACAGCAGACACCCTGGCGCCGGCCAGCTCTTAAAGGGGGAAGGGTCGACTTGGTCTGCTGCCACGCCCTGGATACTGCAGCCCTCCAGCTAGGCCTAAACACTGCTGCTGGAGAGAAATAGCGCCAGGAAGGATGCAGAGGGCCCGTGAGCGAGCGCAGCGCTTCTCTGCCCATGATTTAAAGGTGCTGGTTAGGGCTTTGGAGAGGAGACGCCATATCTTGTTCCCGGACAGTGGCAAGAAGCCTGCCACCAGGGTGTACAGGAGAGCCTGGAGGGATATCGCCCAGAGGGTCACAGCCACCTGCGATGTCCCCAGGACTGGTGTCCAATGCCGGAAAAAGTTTAACGACCTCACTCGGATTGTCAGGGTGAGTACCCTTTCCAGTGTCCTCCTCATCCTTGCATGTGCACCTCACATTATGGGCAAAGGGACCTCAAAGCCCTAATGGCCAGCCCTCATCCAGCAGCTATGGCACTGGCATGAACATCAATTGCACTTTCTGCACTTTACACACTGGCCAAGCTATTCGACCATGGGAGGCAGTGCATACAGCAACAGGGCACCACACTGGCCAAGCTATTCGAACATGGGAGGCAGTGCATACAACAACAGGGCACCACACTGGCCAAGCTATTCGACCATGGGAGGCAGTGCATACAACAACAGGGCACCACACTGGCCAAGCTATTCGACCATGGGAGGCAGTGCATACAGCAACAGGGCACCACACTGGCCAAGCTATTCGACCATGGGAGGCAGTGCACACAACAACAGGGCACCACACTGGCCAAGCTATTCGACCATGGGAGGCAGTGCATACAGCAACAGGGCACCACACTGGCCAAGCTATTCGACCATGGGAGGCAGTGCATACAACAACAGGGCACCACACTGGCCAAGCTATTCGACCATGGGAGGCAGTGCATACAACAACAGGGCACCACACTTGCCAAGCTATTCGACCATGGGAGGCAGTGCATACAGCAAAAGGGCACCACACTGGCCAAGCTATTCGACCATGGGAGGCAGTGCACACAACAACAGGGCACCACACTGGCCAAGCTATTCGACCATGGGAGGCAGTGCATACAGCAACAGGGCACCACACTGGCCAAGCTATTCGACCATGGGAGGCAGTGCACACAACAACAGGGCACCACACTGGCCAAGCTATTCGACCATGGGAGGCAGTGCATACAACAACAGGGCACCACACTGGCCAAGCTATTCGACCATGGGAGGCAGTGCATACAGCAACAGGGCACCACACTGGCCAAGCTATTCGACCATGGGAGGCAGTGCATACAGCAACAGGGCACCACACTGGCCAAGCTATTCGACCATGGGAGGCAGTGCACACAACAACAGGGCACCACACTGGCCAAGCTATTCGACCATGGAAGGCAGTGCATACAGCAAAAGGGCACCACACTGGCCAAGCTATTCGACCATGGGAGGCAGTGCACACAACAACAGGGCACCACACTGTACTTAGAGGCCGTCCTTTCTCTTGCAGGCCAAGCTGGCCCAGAATCTGAGGAGCCGGACTGACACCGGGGGAGGCCGTCCCCAGTTCCAGCAGCTCAGTGACCTGGAGGAGCGCGTGGGTCGACTCATGGGTGGCCGGCTGATTGGCCCCGTTGCATGTGGAGATGCCGACCCTGTGCTGGGCCCCAATGGTAAGGACATGACCTTTTGGACCTCTCTCGTTCCCTTTTGCGCTTCAGATCTACATCCTTTGCCACTGTCCGACCAATGCGCTGAATGCCACCACTCATGCCTCCCTCGCTGACGCCCTGTCCTCACTCTAAAGCTACTCTTGTGCCTTCCTGCTTTCAGCTGGTGAGGAGGAGGTCCCTGAAGCTGCCAGTGACAGTCCATCGGAAGAGGAGGACGAGGAGGAGCAAGAGGAAGGCGGCCCATCGGGGGAACCCTCATCCGCGCCAGGGGATGGCAATGGAGGGGACACGTCTTCCCTGGAGGAGAGCCAGGGGGAAGTGTTGCAGGGGGGTGTAGCTCCTGTGCCCAGTGGCGTCCAGCCACGCGGGAAGGGTCGGGCAGCTCGGCGGCCTTCTCCCCAGAGGGGGGAAGTGTTGCAGGGGAGTGTAGCTCCCGTGCCCAGTGGCGTCCAGCCACGCGGGAAGGGTCGGGCAGCTCGGCGGCCTTCTCCCCAGAGGGGGGAAGTGTTGCAGGGGAGTGTAGCTCCTGTGCCCAGTGGCGTCCAGCCACGCGGGAAGGGTCGGGCAGCTCGGCGGCCTTCTCCCCAGAGGGGGGAAGTGTTGCAGGGGAGTGTAGTTGCTGGGCCCAGTGGCGTCCAGCCACGCGGGAAGGGTCGGCCAGCTCGACGGCCTTCTCCCCAGAGGGAGAGTCCGGCCTCCAGTCTGGAGACGGTCCTCGCCCAGGAGGTGCGCCTCCTCGATCAAATGTCCGCGGACTCGGATCGCTGGCACACCGAGTTCATGGGGGTTGTGGCATGGTTGCCTGAGGCAATCGAGTCCCTGGCTCATAGTGTGTCCGATTTCGGGGCCTCACAGGCCAGGGGTTTCGAACAACTCAGGGCAGCACAGGCCAGGGGTCTCGAACAATTCGGGGCAGCACAGGACGCGAGTCGGGCCGAATTGAGGGCAGCACAGGACGCGAGTCGGGCCGAATTCAGGGCAGCACAGGACGCGAGTCGGGATGACTTCAGGGCAGCACAGGCAGCGAGTGGCCAGTTGATCAGTGGTGCCGTGCAGTCACTGGCTGGTCTGATGTGGGCACAGACCAGGGCAGTACGGGCACTCACTGCTGCCACACTCGCTGTGTCAGGCAGGCATCGCCAGGGCACCCGCCGCGCTGCAGCAGCACAGCGGTCTGGCCTTCAGCAGATTGCTGCGCTTGCTGCAGTGCCAGCCCGGCCGAGTGCCAGTGTCTCAGGTGAGCAGCGAGCGCCTGGCATCAGCCAGCTTGCCCCCATTGCTGCAGCCGCCACTGCCACTCCCCCAGCGAAGCTGCCACGAGCTGCTGGAGAGACTGATGCTGCCCAGCCACAGCTGCAGCAGTCAGCAGCCGGCCCCTCGAGGGCCAGAGCTCGTCTAGGCCGACCCCCAAGGGCATCTGCCGTCACGCAATGTGCCCCTCAGGAGCCTTCCCCCAGCCTTGCAGCACCCACAGGGCCCAGGTTGAGGCGGAGCAGCAGGTCGGCCAGGGGCCGGAAAAGGCTGGACAAGGACTCGCCCTCTCGGCACACAAAGTAGAGTGTGTTGCCAAATGTTTTTTTATATGGGGGTGGTTGTGTTGTCTATGGGGGGGGTTGTTTTGGTAAGGCCGAGGATGAAGGCCATTTGGATGGAAAAGTTTTGTTATTCCTCCCCAGGTTGTGGGAGTGAGTCATGTGTTTGACTGTTTTTTGGGGGTGTTGTCTGTTTTTGGGTTTCATGTGGGAAGGGCCCTGAGTTTGTTCAATAAAGCTTTTTCTTTATTCAGCTTGTCCATGTTTGATGTTTGAAGTGGTTGTTGCGTTAACCGGCTGAGGGCTTGCGGAGCGGCTGCATTCATGTCCCTTCATTGCCACAAGCTATTCCCTGACAGGGGGCCTAGAAGTGTCGTTCAATAAGCCGCCGACGGACGGCCCTTGGACCTTGTGGCTCCCTCCTGGGCTGGTACTCCTCCTCCTCCTCCTCCTCCTCCTCATGGTCCTCCTGCTCGTCCTCCTGAGGTGGTGGTCCAACGTGAGGTGGCAGTGCCTAAGTCCTGCGGATAGCCAGGTTGTGCAGCATGCAGCAAACGATGACGAACTGGGAGACTCTATCCGGCGAATACTGCAGAGATCCGCCGGAGCGATCCAGGCAGCGGAACCATTGCTTGAGGACGCCAATCGTTTGCTCTATGATGTTCCTTGTGGCTTGATGGCTTTCGTTGTATGCCTCCTCAGCAGGGGTCCTGGGCGCGCGGAGCGGGGTCATGAGCCATGTACACAAAGGATAGCCTTTGTCCCCGATAAGCCATCCTCTTGGGGGAGGCTGTGCCTGGAACATGTCAGCCACAGTAGTCTGGTGCAGGATAAATGCATCGTGGCTGCTGCCTGGAAAGCGGGCATTGACAGCTAGGATGCGCTGCCTGTTGTCACACACCAGCTGTACATTGAGGGAATGGTAGCCCTTCCGGTTGCGGTAATCCTCGGCATTGTCGATAGGTGCTTGCAAAGCCACATGCGTGCAGTCAATGGCGCCCTGCACCATGGGGAAATCCGCGATCCTCGCAAATCCGACTGCACGCTGCTCCTGCCTCTCCAGGGTCATGGGGAAGGAGATGAATTGGTGTCTCCTTGTGAAAAGGGCATCGGTGACCTGCCGGATGCAGCGATGCACGGCGAACTGGGATATGTTAGCTATGTCCCCAGCAGCAGCTTGGAAGGAGCCGCTTGCATAAAAGTCCAGAGCCACCGTGACCTTCACTTCCACCGACAGAGACGTCCTGCACATCAGCTGTGGACGCAGATCTCTGTGAAGCAGCTGGCAGATCTCTGCAACCACCTCCCTTCTGAAGCGCAGCCTCTTAACACACTGCGCGGCAGTCATGGTGAGATAGGACACCTGCTGGCGGTATTCCCTGAGTGGGTAAGGCCTACGTTGCCGACGCCTGATGCCCCCTCTGCATCTAGGCATGGCTGCCCCTCTCACACAGCGTCTGCGAGTCCTTCGCACATAATGCTGGAACTGAGGGTTGGCACCCCATGCAGCCCCCATAATATACTTGCAAACAATGAAATCACAATGAGGCAAATTTCCAAGCTCTGGCCAGAAGCCAAAAATACCTCTCCTATGTTGGGCCAAATCAGTAAAGTCTCTTCCTTGGTCTCTGTCCAGAAATCCGTTGCACAAAAGTCATTGCAGCAAAATGGCTGGCCTTTATAGTTCAGTGTAAGTGCCCTTTAATTAGCGCTCCCCGAGGCCCACAGGGCCTCTACTGCGTTCCAGTTCACAGTTCTTAGCACCGCCACGCCCACATTGGGCGGGTGCGACTGAAGTTCTGGTTTGGGGTGCACAAAGGGCGTTGCACGACGAAATGACGTCATAAGCTGCGCGCGCAGCTGAGCGCGCGCAAACACTTTGCGCCGGCGCTATATGTCTACTGAAGTTGGGCGTAGGCGCAGATCGCGCTGCGCCCGGCCGCTAAGTGCCTAGCGCTCGAAGTCTACTCCTCTTAAGGCGCTAACGGCTGGCGCATGCAACTGAATTTCTAGGCCACAATTTCTTCATCATTATCTCAGACTGTCGATTCCGAGAAAATGATGCAAAACTCGCCAAAGAGATTAAACAGCTGGGGAAGAATTTCTACTTTGTTCGATCTAAAATTGACAATGAACTCAATTCAATGAAAAAGCAACGGAGGGAGTTTAATGAAGAAGAAGAAGAGAAAAAGATCAGGAATGACTGTGTCAGCAATTTGCTCGAGGCAGGGATTCCATCACCCACTGTTTACCTGATATCAAGCATTGATCCGAACCTGTATGATTTTACTCTTAAATAAAGCTCTTGAGGATGATCTTCAGAATATAAAGAAAAGTGTGTTCATTCTGGCCCTTCCAAACCTCACTGTGGAGATTGTAGAGAAGAAAAGAGCTAAGGAAACAACTCTGGATGTTGGCAGCACTTTCTGGAGCATTGGGAGCAGTGCCGGTTCCTGGGGTCTCTCTTGCTGCTGACATTAAGATACTGATTGAAAGAATAATACATTTCCGTAAATGCCTGGGTCTGGATGATGCCTCTCTTCAAAGACTGGCCAACAAGGCAGGGAAACCTGTGGGAGTTCTGAAAGCAGTGATGAAAACTCCTCTGGTGGGTGAAATAACTCCAGATTTAATTACAAGGCTATCCTGAGGTCTCGCTGCCGTCACCATTTCGGCAGTTAGCTCGCTCTCGACATCATACCAGTCATTGGTTCCATCTTTGGAGCAGGATCATCATTCCTTATGGCCTACGTGCTGCTGAGTGTTGCACTAGATGATCTTGCGGAGAATGTGCAGAGAGTGGTGAAGGCTGCATTAGGGACTGATGGAGATGGTCTGCACCAAACACCAGTCCAGTGAGTCAATGCTGTAGCTAATATATTAAAGGGGTCTAACCCTGAACGTTGCTGAAATTCCATTCTATGATGCTCCCTTGTTGTTGAATGAATTCCTAGAAATATTCCTCACCCATTTCAGGGAAGGTTTTCCTGATCCGTTGTTTGGTGAAAGAGTTTGCCTGGGTGTAATATGAGGAGAGAAATCAAGAGATGGGAATTTTAAAAGAGCTTACCCAATTTCCCACACACACCATTCCCCTCATTAAACGCAATAACGGGCAAATTTACCCTGTTCCTAGAATCATAGAATCACACAGCACAGAAGGTGACCATTCGGCCCATCCTGTCTATAGCCAGAAATGTCTTTGTTTTCTTCGAGTAATCATGATGGATTCAGTTCCCATGTCCAGCCCCTTCTCTGTGATGTTCCTGTTTGATTCACAGCAAGAACATCATTACTGAAATGGATGACTATGGATTTACAATCGAGACAAACCCACTGATATTGTGGCCTTGATTTTCGGTAATTCTTACTTTGGCCCCTGTTTCTGCCCAGTGCTAGTGAAGAAATCAGGATAAAGAGGAAATGTGCCTGAAAATCTGCTGTTTGCCTTTTTCCCTGTCTTTCTCGAAGGGGTAAACAGCTCAGAGCCATGAACAGGAAAACTCTAGGGATGGGAATGGGGGGGAAATCTGTTCACCTGAGGCATTCAGCCGAGAGATATAAGGAAATTTGAGTAATGCTGAGAAAGGCCAGTAATTGCACTGCTCCTCTCCGTAAGTTTTGTTACAGAGCAACATTGGTGCTTGATCATCAGGGGCAGGTCTTGGAGATGGTGGTGTGGGAGTTACCAAGGTAGTGGGGTAGTACCACTGTGACAACCAATCACCTCTGGGCAAAAGGTGGACAACACTACACAGCTACTCCAACTCCATTGAGAAGCGGTGCCTAATGAGGCTCTGATTGACCAAAGACGTTGTGACTGGGGTCTGCAGCCTCCTGTGTCCTACAGCGGCAATCGCCGATGGCAACTACCTTACCAGTAAAAGACAGAGGAAAGAAAGCAGCCAGTACCTTCCAGACACCCAAAGGTGGAATCACTGCTGCCCGCCATCATGCGACCAACTGATTGATCAGGAAAGTGACTGAAGCTCAGGGTCAGAACGCTGGCCAACGCATCAGTTCCAGCTGCCAGGATGAGCAGCCACAACAAAGGCAGCTGGAGTTTGGTAGAAAAACCCCTTCCCCGAGGTGTGGGACATCATCAACCACATACATGGTGCAAAACAGGTGCCACTCCACAATCCAGCAATGCATATTAACCACAAAGAGTTATAATATTTCATCAATGTCTGCCTGGTAAACCAGGCACGTCTGAAATTCCCACAGTTCAATGAATGTTCTGCTGCCAGAGCCCAGATTCTTTGATTTTGCAGCAGTGAAACTCATTGACTATAATTGAATGAGGTCGCGGGTACTCATCGCAGCTCCATCTACTCAGCCCAGCGCCCAATCCCCAGACAGAAGCCCATCAGCATGACAACACAACAATGCAATGATCAGGCTGGTGATGGAGCAAGGTTTTTAGGGTTCTCAAAGATTCTGATTTTTGGATCAATCACCGGGTGGTGGGAGTCATTGGCCCAGTCTCCAGTGAAGATGAGGATGCTGCCTGTTTCACACCACGCCCATCAATAGCTACATCAGTAGCTGGTGTGACCAGGAACAGCAGCAACAGAGTCAACTGGAGTCTCCTAGAATTACCAGCTTCCCCAAGGAGTCATCAACTGCATCCACAATGCAATCCATGGGCCGCCCAGCAGGGGCATTGCCTCCATGTCCAGTGAGGATGAAGGTGCTGTATGTTGAACAATGTAACCATCAACAGAGACCTGAGCTGTGAGGTCCCTGGGGATGGGAGGAGGGAGAGGAACATGATCTGGAAGAAGCTGCAGCAGAGGAGCAGCTACTGCAGGAGGAGAGGTGTGGGAGCGTGTTACATCAACTTACTGGAACCACGTGTGCTGCAGAATCAGTGAGAGAAACAACAGATTGATGCTACTGATGTGATATTTTTGTACTTTTACTCTATACTGTGCTTTAATATGATTCAGATCAATTGATCTTAATTAACATATCAATTAAATCAATATGTGTCAATTCATGTTAATCATTAATTGTACCTCAGGATATTTTTTCCATGCTAAAGCCGCCAGATAATTACAAACTGTTGCTGTACAAATTATGAACTTATATTTATCTGTTATTATCAGGAATTATTGTAATCTGACCAAATTAAACTGATGAACAATGTAATTGTACCACAACATATTAAACTGCCTGTACAGCAGTGCACCCCCTGTCCGTAATAAAACAAGGCAACTGGAGACAATAATACATTGTGAGGAACCCGATATTGTAGGGATTACTGAGACATGGCTACAGAAAAATCAGGACTGGGAATTAAACATTGCAGGGTACGTCATAGTTAGAAAAAATAGAGAGGGAAAAGGGGTGGTGGAGTAGCTGTACTTATTAGAGATAACATAATGGCAGTAGAAAAAAGTGACACAACTATCAGTAAGACAGAAATAGAGTCCATGTGGATAGAGGTAAAAGATAATAAAGGATCAATCACATTATTAGGGGTAGTCTACAGACTACCTAATAGTGGAAGGGAGGTGGAGGAAGAAATACTCAAAAAATTTGGGAAGTAATAAAAATCATAGAATAATAATAATGGGGGATTTCAACTACCCCAAAATTAATTGGCCAGAAGAGGTAGGTAAGGGGATGGAGTTCCTACAATGTGTACAGGACTCCTTTCTAACCCAACATGTAAGAAGCCTGACAAGGGAGGATTCAATACGGTAATGAGGAATGAACCAGAGCAGATAAGAGAAATAAATGTAGGGGAACATCTAGGCAATAGCAACCATAATATAATACCCTTTCAGAAAATAATTGAGATGGACGTAAGTATGACGAAGACCAGGATAATCAATTGGAGAAAAGCCAATTTTGACAGGCTGAGAATAGAACTTGGGAAAATAAAATGGACAAAAATATTGGCAAACAATGATGTAGAACTGCAATATGAAACATTTAAGATGGTGTTCAACAGAGTTCAGGAGAAATATATTCCACTAAAAAACAAGAACAAGCTAAACACTAATGAGACACCATGGATGAATAAAGACATTAGGGAAACATTGAGGGTAAGAAAAGAGGGATACACTAAGTGCATGGACAGCAGGGGAGAGCATGACAAGGGAGAATACAGAGAGATTAAGAGAGAAGTCAAAGAAACAGTTAAGAAGGCAAAGAGGAACTATGAAATTAAATTATCAAGGAACATAAAACAAAATAGTAAAATATTCTACAGGCATATAAATAAAAAAAGGATAATTGGGATGGGAATAGAGCCAATAAGGGACAGTCAGGATAAAATCACAGGCAGCGATGGCGAAATGGCAGAAATATTAAATAATTACTTTGCTTCATTATTTACCAGGGAGACACATCAGGTGGACATGACATCGGAAGATGAGATTAGAAATGATATAACCGCATTTAAAATAAAGGAGGAGAAATGTTAATTAAACTAATCAAACTCAAAGTGGATAAAACCCCTGGTCCAGATGGATTACATTTGTGCATTTTAAAAGAATCTAGGGAAGAGATAGTGAAGGCACTATTACACATATTTAATAATTCATTTGAACAAGTTGTAGTGTCAGAGGACTGGTGGGTAACTCACATAATATCTAAATTTAAGAAGAGAGATAGAACATGTCCAAGGAACGATAGAACACTCAGCTTAACATCGGTGGTAGGGAAATTAATGGAATCCCTACTAAAGGAAAAAAATAGAAGAACATCTAGAAACCAAAAATATAATATAAATATAAGAAGTCACACAACACCAGGTTACAGTCCAACAGCTTTATTTGAAATCACAAGCTTTCGGAGCGCTGCTCCTTCATCAGGTGAAGTGGAGAGATGCATATAGGCACAGCATATATAGTCAGAGAATACTGCCAGATGATTACAGGTAATCTTTCTAACTGCCCTTTATCACACCTCGGCAGAGGGATAATCATAGCAATCAAAGGTGTAAATGGTGTCCAAAAAGGTCAGTCAGGAAAACATTACATCAAAGAACAATGAGGTGGGGTCACAAGGGGTCAAATGTTGCAGATGCTGGGGTCTGTATGAAAAATAAAAAACAAACAAAAAACTATTTTTTTGCTGGATTTCCAGCTGCTGTGATTTCCAGCAAAAAAATAGTTTTTTGTTTGTTTTTTGTTTTTCATACAGACCCCAGCATCTGCAACATTTGACCCCTTGTGACCCCACCTCATTGTTCTTTGGTGTAATGTTTTCCTGACTGACCTGTTTGGACACCATTTACA
This sequence comes from Somniosus microcephalus, assembly GCF_052327205.1. Classification (NCBI taxonomy): domain Eukaryota; kingdom Metazoa; phylum Chordata; class Chondrichthyes; order Squaliformes; family Somniosidae; genus Somniosus; species Somniosus microcephalus. Next base: position 324,129,777 of record NC_140987.1, on the reverse strand, counting down.
CCTTTGATTGCTGTGTTTATCCCTCTGCCGAGGTGTGATAAAGGGCAGTTAGAAAGATTACCTGTAATCATCTGGCAGTATTCTCTGACTATATATGCTGTGCCTATATGCATCTCTCCACTTCACTTGATGAAGGAGCAGTGCTCCGAAAGCTTGTGATTTCAAATAAAGCTGTTGGACTATAACCTGGTGTTGTGTGACTTCTTACATTTCTCCACCCCAGTCCAACACTGGCATCTCCACATCATAATATAAATAGTCAGCATGGATATCAAAAGGGAAAGTCTTGCTTGACCAACCTCATTGAATTCTTATAGAGGTAACAGAAAGCATAGACAAGGGTAATGCAGTAGGTGTAATTTATCTGGATTTCCTAAAGGCCTAGGTACCACATAATAGACTAATGAATAAGGTCAGAGAATATGGAGTCGGGGACAAGTAGCAGAATGGATAGCTAGCTGGCTTCAAGACAGAGAGTCGAGGTAAAGGGTAGCTATTCAGAGTGGCAGAAGGTGGGAAGTGGTGTTCCACAAGGATCAGTGCTGGGACCACTGTTGTTCACAATTTATATTAATGATTTAGAATTTGGAATCAAAAACACAATTGCTAAATTTGCGAATAACACCAAATTGGCATGGAGGGGGGATAATCAATACTGAGGAGGACTGCAACAAATTACAAGAAAACATTAATAAACTTGTAGAATGGGCATATAAATGGCAAATGAATTTCAACACAGATAAATGTGAGGTATTAAAATTTGGTAAGAAAATAAGGAGGTCAGATATTACTTGGAAAATAAGAATCTAACTGGGGTAGAGGAGCAAAGGGATGTCGGAGTACAAATATAGAAATCACTAAAAGTAGTAATGCAGTTTAATAAGGCCATTAAAAAGCAAGCCAAGCACTAGGGTTTATATCAAGAGGGATAGAATCGAAACACAGTGAAGTTATGCTAGACTTGTATCGAACCTTGGTTAGACCACACTTGGAGTACTGCATACAATTCTGGTCACTATATTATAAAAAGGATATAGAGGCACTGGAGAGGGTGCAAAAAATATTTACAAGGATGATACCAGAAATGCAAAGTTATACCTATCAGGAAAAGATGAACAGGCTTGGTCTGATTGCTCTTGTAAAGAGAAACATAGAAACATAGAAGATAGGAGCAGGAGTAGGCCATTCGGCCCCTCGAGCCTGCTCCGCCATTCAATGTGATCATGGCTGATCATCCAAATTCAGTACCCGGCCCCTGCCTTCTCCCCATACCCCTTGATCCCTTTAGCCTTAAGAAATATATCCAACTCCTTCTTGAATATATTTAATGAATTGGCCTCTACTGCCTTCTGTGGTAGAGAATTCCACAGGTTCACCACTCTCTGGGTGAAGAAATTCCTCCTCATTTCTGTCCTAAATGGCTTACCCCTTATCCTTAGACTGTGACCCCTGGTTCTGGACTTCCCGACCATCGGGAACATCCTTCTTGCATCTAGTTTGCCCAGTCCTGTCAGAATTTTATAAGTTTCAATGAGATCCTCTCTCATTCTTCTAAACTCCAGCGAGTACAAGCCCAATCGTCCCAATCTTTCCTCATACGTCATTCCTGCCATCCCAGGTATCCGCCTGGTGAATCTTCGCTGAACTCCTTCCATGGCAAGAACATTCTTCCTCAGATAAGGCTGAGTGGTGACCTAATAGAGGCCTTTATAATTATGAAAGGTTTTGATAGAGTAAATGCAGAGAGAATGTTTCCACTTGTGGGGAAGAGAAAAACTAGAGGCCATCAATATAAGACAGTCAGCAAGAAATCAAATAGGGAATTCATAGAAACTTCTTTATCCAGAGAGTGGTGAGAATGTCAAACTCACTACCACAGGGAGTGGTTCAAGCGAACAGTATAGATGCATTTAAGGGGCGGTTAGATAAGCATATGAGTGAGAAGGGAATGGAGGGTTATGCTGATAGAGTTAGATGAGGAAAGACGGGAGGAGGCTCGAGTGGAGCGTAAATGCCGGCATGGACTGGTTGGGCCGAATGGCCTGGGGCAGAGAGACACTCCAACAAAACCCACCCCAAAAATATGGTCAACAGAATTTCCCCCGACCCAGCTGACTGATCTTATCCCACCGCAATTAAATGGGGGCGCGGATGTGGCCTTCTTCTCCAAGATCTAACTGAATGGTGGAGCAGGCCAGAGGAGCTGAATGGCCTCTTCCTGTTGCTCATGTTCTGATGAAACTTCAGTAATGGTGCCTGCAGCCCAGAGCCCAGTGGGTGTGATGCACAGGCTCTGAGATGGGACACACAGAGTGAATGAAGGGCACAAGGTGTAATAATCGGACATCGAGCCTTCTGGAAACTGACCCTTTAAATCTGCAGCTAGTTAAAAGGTGAGACTGAGTGAAACATTGCTTTGTACCCAAGATATTAATAATCAGTGATGCAGTAAAGAGGCATTTTATTGCAGCAGGTTGCTGTGATCTTGCAGTAAAATAATCTCACGTTCTGGGTTATTAAGCTGGAACAGAAGTGAATCCTGGTCCCTGAGGAGGGGAGGATCTCTGGCCAGATGTTCATTGGTGCTGCAGGATCTTTGGATAAAGATCGATGGAGATCCTTGCAGCACAGGCTTCCTCCCCCCAATCTGTAGACACCAGGGATACACTTTGTAGCAGCACTAGGATAGGTGAATGAGCAGAGAAGACGGGCACTAAGGGCTGGCTCAAGGGCGATTCCTAATAATTCCTGTTAAATATGATACACAGCTGGAATAGATTTGTTGGGTAATTTATTTTAATTCTGCATTTGTTGTTAATGTTTGTAGTGAAGTGAGGGGAAGACCCACCAGGCTGGATTGTGGTCACAAACCAGCTGTACGTTGAGGGAGTGGTGTAGGATTCGCAAAATTGGACTTTATATTAATAAGGGTCAAATGGCAGAAGAGGCCATGATTTTAAAGACTGTTTTAAAAGAAGCCCAGAAAAAGGGGCATACAAAATGGCCACCATACCATGTGACCAGCTTATTGGGACACTTTAAAATGGTTCCTGTGCAACCTCAGACAGCTTTGTGGATTCAAACTACAGCAAGTTCTGGAAGCCGTTTCTGAGAGAACAAAACCAGACCCACACGTATGCATATGGATTAGATGCAGATCTAGTCAAGATCGGCCTGGAGACAGAGGCCATCAAAATGTTGACCCAGACAAAGGGGGACAATTTCATATTCATGAGAACAGCACCCAGGACGAGATAATGAGATCAGCAGGACATTAAAAACAATGAAGGTAATTCCAGACCAGAGATGGGCCTTTACCAGCCGTTTAAGACATTTTAAAATATAATAACTACCCCACTGTGCTCCCAGCCCGCCAAAAAATAAAACAAAGACTAACCTGATTTTGGGCGGGAAGTGAAGCCTCTGAAGAAAAGGTATAACTGGAGTTACAGTTGAAGGGGGTTACAGTTGGAGGCTTGCAGCTTGAGCTCAGACGGAAGACACACTCAGAAGAAGAAGCAGGCATTCGCAGGAGGAAGAAGGAAGCCAACATCGAGAAGGCCGTCTCGGAACCGGCGTTCCGCCCCGGGGAAGCACATCGGGAGATCATCGCCCATCCCCGGGCTGTTGCCGGAACGAGAGGCCGTCAACCCAACTTGGGAGAAGAGACAAAAAAATAAAAAAAAAACAAGAGGAGAAACCTTCCAGCCACCCCGGCTCGGGAGAAGAGAGAAAAGAAAACTGAAGAAGCGAAGGGAGCCAGCCCAAGGCTCCTCTAACCAGGGTCGAGCACAGCTCGCAGGGGCTCCACGATCCACGTGGAGACGAAACGCCTGAAAGGACCAAACGCAGACTCGATTTCAAAACCTTGCACTTCCTAGTGGGATTGGTGAGCATGTTTCTGGCCCTTCACAATCAGATCTAGATAGGTTTAATAAGGGGGTGGATTTTAAGGGTACAATTAACATGAGTTGTTGTCCCTCGATGTTCCGTGTGTTTCCTTATTTCATGATGATCTTTGTAGAGTATAAGATGCCTGTATTTGCTTTAGTTAGTACTGTGTCGTTATGATTTGTTTGTGTGTTTTTCCCTCCCATGTACTCCCTTATCTGCTTGCATTTGATTTGATATTTTTCCTTATGCAATAAATTTCATTTTGTTTCATCAAACTTGGTCTACAAGAGTTTTCTCGACATTGTAGTTCCTGCACCTAAGTCCAGAGTATAGAACCTAAGGGGCGAGTGGGTCGAACCACTCAAGCTTTTACTGTGCAAGAGAGAGAGGCCTCTAGAGAGAGAAACCTCAGGGAAATCTCTCAAGGAAAACCCCTTACAGAAAATGGCGACCACGGCAGGACTCTGGCAGCAGGATTGCAATGTATTAGATCCAAGTTTGAATGGTCGAAATGCAATGGATGAGAGGATAGTGGATTATGTCTTTGGCAAGGTAAATCTCACTAAACAGTGGATATCCGATCTCTTGCTGGATGGGCGTCCGGTGGACGCAGCCATCAGGTGGACAGAGAGCAAAGAGCATAAGAAGTCAGTGGAGAAGGCAGTGTGGCTGATGTGTTACAAGAAGCAGGTCCAGATTTTGGACCGGGTCGTTGCAGCACAGGCAGCCAAGATCACAACCCAGGCAGCAGAGATAGAGGAAAAGGCCATGGGTGGGGAAAAACTCATCACAGCGTTTCACGCACTGAATCAGGAATGCCAATTGGTAGCTAGTCAACATCAGGCTAGGATAGAGTACCTGGAGTGCCAGGTTACTGAGGCAAAGATCAATGAAACGAGGATACGGGAGAAAAGCGCCCACCTCGCACAACAGCTAAGAGCGCAGGAGGAGAGAGTAGTGGAGGTTAAGGCAGCTTACAAGCTAGCCCTCGAGCACGGGTTTGAGAGCACAGACCATGGCCCCTGCCAAAAGACCATAGAGGACCTAAGAACGGCCCTGGTTAAGGCAAGAGGCATGGTGTGTCTCCTCAGCCCGAAAGCCAGTCACATGGACTTTTTAAAGGAATCAAAACAGCCGATTCCAGCTGAGGTAATTGTGGTACCAGCCACCGAGCCCTCAGCACCGCCGAGCTATAGTGAGACTTGGTCGGAAAAGGAGGGGGTAGCGAAAGAGGAGGTAGCCAAGGTGGAGTGTGAGGAAGAGCCACTGGTAGCGAAGCCGGGACCAGCACCGATGTGTCCCGCTCGGCACCAGAGGTTCGGACCCAACGCTGCCGATGGCAGTGTCGGACCCCACCAGAACCAGCTCGTGGTGCCCTACGCTGGCCCGCAATTAAGGTCCATGGTGAGCCACCTCACATGACTCACAGTGAAGGGAGATCCCTCGATTCATTTCAGAGAGATAGAGGAAACAGCAGCAATCAATGACTGTGATGATCAGGAACAGGTCAAACTGTTGCTTTTCTCCCTGGATTCCACAATCCTTCAGTGCCTCTCAGAGGATGGTAAGAGGGGACGGAAAGGGTATGCGGATCTCAGGGAGGAAGTTTTAGAAGTAATGCGAGTGGACGACGGTAGTCCGTTCGACCGTGTAGAAGGTACCGTGCAGCTATTTGGAGAACCCCCACAGGTTTTCGCAGAAAGGCTGTGGCCAGTATATCGATGCAACTGTCCGGGTATGCCTGAATGGGCTTTAATGAGCAATGAACAGTGGGTTCATTGGCTCCGTTGTTTGGTTACCAACAGTTTGCCAGAGATACGGGCCCTAGCCAGATCTTGGTTCGATCCCTAAAGTCCCGGCATCCCGGAGGAGACGGTACTCTGTCAGCTTAGTGTGCGTACAAGAATTGTAGAGGTCAGGAAACACCACCCCAGAAGGGAAAGGTGCATGAGGCAAAACCCGCAGCCCCAAGCCAGAAGGAGTGGCGTCAGGAGGGGAATCGCCCTATCCAAGCCAAGCTCAATTGCTACGGGTGTGGGAAGGATGGACATTGGCGCAAGGACTGTAGAAATCCATGGAAGGATAATAAAGGGAGATTTCCCACAGCCCAAGCCCAAGCCCAGACCGCTGCCCCAGCACCGGCCAAAACCCAAACCGTAGCTCCTGCCCCAGCACAAGGAGCTGGTGCGGTTATGAATCCCGCTGCAATTGAGTCAATCATAGAGACAATGCAGTCTCTGATGACCTCGCAGGGGAAAATAACTGTCACCACCGGCCTTGTCGCTCCTGAAACTCCGATCGCTGTACCCAAGTGACTAGAGTCGGCGCAGCCCATCTCCCTGTGTGCGCTGCGATATGATGTATGGAGACGACCCCTCGTGGAGATGGAGGTGGAGGAGGTGAAGGGAACCTATCTGTTGGACACGGGAGCATCGTGCACCGTAATCCACGCAGATAACCCCACCGCCTCGCCTCTGTCCACCGGGGTCCCATATCTTCTGTCGGGCTTCACGGGTGAAGAACAGGCTGGCGCACATTCCCTTCCCCTCTCCATTCGTTTAGGACCACGCCGCACCACGTGGAAGTGTACCCTAATGAAGTGGGAGGTGGGAGGTGGAACGGGTGTCCTGGGGTCTGATTTCTTGGTAGCCCACGGGATCCACGTGGACCTAAGAAATCATTGTCTCTGGGGAGAGGGTACGAGTGTGAAGGAGATAGAGAGTGTGAAGGAAACCCCTACGAAGGCGCGGGTTGGCCGGCGAGAAGTAAAATTCTTGGGCCTAACCCTATGCGCTGGCAAGAGAACCGTAGACCAGGAGGATGAGCCGGAATCGGTGCAAAATCCGCCGATCTACACCACTCGCACAGTGGAGGTGTCCTGACACAACAAGTGGTTTAGCATGAAGCAGTGCAAACTGTTTAAACCGGGTGCAAGAGCATCAGCAACCGAAGCCAGGTCTGAGGATAAAGATCCTTAGCCTGAGGCGCGCGATGAGTCACAGGCCACACAATCTGGCGTCGTAGCCTGCTTGGAAAGAGAAGCTGTCCCGCCCACCTGGGGGGAGGTTTCCCCGATGGCCTGGGACTCGGACGAGGAGGGGCCCGAACAACAAGGTCCCGCCCTCGACACGATTCTGGAAGAGGTGGAGTCGGAGGATGGAGATCCCGCCCTCGACTTGAGCGTGGGGAATGTAGAAATTGGGGGCAGAGATTCTCCACCTGTAGGGACAGGTGAGGAGGAGCCGTCTGCCACAGGCCCAATTCCCAAAGGGGCGGAGCCTGAGGGGAGGGAGCCGAAGCCTACATTCGTGGAAGAGCCACGGGCTGTGAGAGCTGAAGTCCCACTCGAAGGTCCACTCGCCAAGGGAGCCTGCCCAAATCCCAAAGGGGCGGAGCCTGAGGGAAGGGAGCCAAAGCCTACAGTCATGGAAGAGCCACGGGTTGTGAGAGCTAAGGTCCCACCCGAAGGTCCACTCGCTAAGGGAGCCACGCCCAAAGTACCTTTTCGCAGGTCGGCTCGAACGCCTCAGCCTGTAAAACCTTGGCCCGGTTCCCCCACTCCCAGTAGACGCCGACTTCAGAAATGCATGAAAAAACACAGTCCCCGATTAACAGCAAAAGGCTGCGGGGAACCAGAACCACGGGTCACTGCAGCCCCGCTACAGGGAGCGGCAAGCTGCAGTCCAATCAGGGATTAGGCAAGCCGCCCGGGGACGGGCGGCGCTGTACATAATTTAAGTTTAGGTTTAAGTTTAAGGTGTGTAAATATTAAAATGATTAGAGTTTAAGTAGTTTTGAAATCTGCCCAGTATATGTGTGTGTTTTGGATCGAGGTCGAAAGACCCGATCATGCCGTCACCTGAGCCAGAATCTCTTGGGAGCCTGGATATATTGTTTGATTTATTGCAGGAACCAGGAGAACGATGAGAGGGATCCTCATCGCGTTCGTGATGGTCGGATGGAGCTGGGCCTATCGGGCCGCACCAAGGACTCCACCGTCGACGGGTGCTCTGGAAATAGAGGCCCCATCACGACTGACGGAACCGGCTCACGGGACGCTGAAGAGACTGCTGCCTACTTCCATGAAGGGAGATGGCCAGGCTGGCTGGGGTCGAACTCTACTGAATACTCCAGCAGATGGGGTTTGCATACAAAGAAACATCTCTGATGTGCCCCAGGGTGCGGATCATTGCACCCAGGATCCTGGGCAAGAAGATTTGCTTAAACTGTTTGGGACATGTACCTTTGGACCGCTGGTGGTGGCTGCGCATGTTGAGCAGCACCATAAAGAACTCGACGGTGGAATGGGAGAGATTGGGTAATAACACCCATCGGACAATAACGGGAACTCACGGGGGGTTGAGTGTCTGTTGGGACAAATGGTGGGAACCAGATGAGGGGCTCTACATCTGTATGTGGGGTTCAGAACGCGCTTGCCCCACAGGCGTCTCCATCTTTTTCCAAAGACAGTGGCAGGATGCTGGACAAGGAATGAGGTGGGACATCAGCACACGGGCGTGCGGAGTCCCATACTCTCAGATCCCAGTTAACGCCACGGAGCTCATCACCCGACCCCACAAGCCCCTGCCCACAGTTCCAGTAGCTAAAGCCCTCAAGGAAAGGTGCCCCACCACAACAAAGGGACCCGGGAACGGATTGGTTTTGGTACCCACAGGTCAGGTACTGTACCAAGGGGTCCACTACGCGGTGGCTTCGGTGATTTTAAACCTCACCGAGGTACGATTGCCAGCATGGTGCCCCAAGGAAATGGAGCAATTATACCAGGTCCTGTTAACAAAAATGTTTAAACAGTTTTACGAATTCGACTTTGCCGACGTCGACAGAGCCGAATTGTACACCACACCACATGAGGTCTTGGAGAGAGTAGGGAGACAAAGAAGGGGTGCAGTAAATGATATTTTCACAGCTTTTAATACAGGAACTTCCGTCATCAACACACTGGATGACGTGGAGCTGCAAACCCAAATCAATGGTTTAAAAACACAGTTAAGAAAGATACTGACTGATAAGAATAAGGTAGTGGGTTCTGAGTTACACGAGGACCAAGCCATGACATTAAACTTAAAAGAGATTATAGCTGAGCTGGAGAAACACGCCAGAACGGTAAATGCTCTCATCGGGGAGGATCGGAATGCGTCCGATCAGACTGCGCAGAACGAAGCTTGTGTGCTATACGGGGCGTGGTTACTGGGCGAGGGCCACAGTAATCTGGAGGATTTGAAACAAGGTTTAGTCCCCTCCTGGATCAGCAACAAGCACCTCGCAGCCCGGGGTACACGGGGTCACCAGGGTACACTGGGTCTCCAAGGTACACTGGGTCACCAGAGTACACGGTGTCACCAGGGTACACGGGGTCACCAGGGTACACTGGGTCACCAAGGTACATGCGGTCACCAGAGTACACGGTGTCTCCAGGATACACGGAGTCAGCAGGATACACTGGGTCACCAGGGTACATGGAGTCACCAGGGTACACGGGGTCACCATGGTACATGGGGTCTCCAGGGTACACGGGGTAACCAGGGTACACAGGTCACCAGGGTACATGGAGTCACCAGGGTACACGGGTTCTCCAAGGTACACGGGGTCGCCAGGGTACACGGGGTCACTAGTGTACATGGGTTCTCCAAGGTACACGGGGTCACCAACGTACACGGGGTCACCAGGATACATAGGGTCACCAGGGTACACAGGTCACCAAGGTACACAGGTCACCAGGGTACACAGGGTCACTGGAGAAAACGGGGTCACCAGGGCACATGGGGTCACCAGGGTACACGGGGTCACCGTGGTACAAAGGGTCACAAGAATACACGGTGTTACCAGGATACACGGGGTCAACAGGATACACTGGGTCATCAAGGTACACGGGATCACCAGAGTACACGTCGTCACCAGGATACACTGAGTCACCAGGGTACACAGGATCAAAAAGATACACTGGGTCACCAGGGTACACGGGGTAACCAGGATACATGGGATCACCAGAGTACATAGGCCACCAGGGTACACGGGGTCACCAGGGTAAACTGGGTCACCAGAGTGCACGGGGTCACCAGGTTACACGGGGTCACCAGGGTACACGGTGTCACCATGGCACACGGGGTCTCCAAGTTACACGGGATCACCAGGGTACATGGGGTCACTAGGGTACACGGGTTCTCCAAGGTACACGGGGTCACCATGGTACACGGGGTCACCGGTATACACAGGTCACCAAGGTACACAGGTCACCAGGGTACACGGGGTCACTGGAGTAAACAGGGTCAGCAGGGTACACGGGGTCACCAGGGTACACGGGGTCACCGGGGTACACAGGGTCACAAGAATACATGGTGTTACCAGGATACACGGGGTCACCAGGGTACACGGCGTCACCAGGATACACGGGGTCACCAGGGTACACAGGATCACAAGGATACACTGGCACGGGTTCACCAGGTTACATGGGGCCACCAGAGTACACGGTGTCACCAGGATACACGGGGTCACCAGAGTACACAGGTCACCAGGGTACACGGGGTCACCAGGGTAAACTGGGTCACCAGAGTACATGGCGTCACCAGGATACACTGAGTCACCGGAGTACATGGTGTCAACAGGGTACACGGGGTCACCAGAGTAAACGGTGTCACCAGGGCACACGGGGTCACGAGGGTACACTGGGTCACCAAGGTACACGGGGACACCAGCGTACACGGTGTCAACAGGGTACACGGGGTCACCAGATTACATGGTGTCACCAGGGTACACGGGGTCAACACAGCACACGTTGTCACCAGGATACACGGAGTCAGCAGGATACATTGGGTCATCAGGTCACACAGGGTCACCAGGTTACATGGGGTCACCAGGGTACACAGGGCCACCAGAGTACATTGGGTCACCACGAAACTCAGGGTCACCAGGATACACGGTGTCACCAGGGTACACGGCGTCAACCGGGTACACGGGATCACCAGAGTACATGGCGTCACCAAGATACATGGGGTCACCAGGGCACACAGGGTCACAAGGATACACTGGGTCACTGAAGTACACGGGATCACCAGATTACACGGGGTCGCCAGGGTGCACGGGGTCACCAGAGTATACGGCGTCACCAGGGTACACGGGGTCACCAGAGTACACGGTGTCACAAGGGTACACTGCGTCACCAGGATACATGGGGTCACCAGATTACTCGTGTCACCAGGCTACATGAGGTCACCAGGGTACACTGGGTCACCAGAGTACACAGGCCACCAGAGTACATGGGATCACCAGGGAACACGGGTTCACCAGGGTACACGGTGTCACCATGGTACATGGGGTCTCCAAGGTACACGGGATCACCAGGGTACACGGGGTCACTAGGGTACACGGGTTCTCCAATGTACACAGGTCACCAGGGTACGCGGGGTCACTGGAGTAAACGGGGTCACCAGGGTACACGGGGTCACCAGGGTACACGGGGTCACCAGAGTACACGGTGTCACCAGGGTACACGGGGTCAACAGAGTACTTAGTGTCACCAGGGTACACGGGGTCTTGAGGGTACACTGGGTCACCAAGGTACATGGGGTCACCAGAGCACACGGTGTCACCAGGATACACGGTGTCAGCAGGATACATTGGGTCACCAGGGCACACAGGGTCACCAGGTTACATGGGGTCACCAGGGTACACAGGGCCACCAGAGTACATTGGGTCACCACGATACTCGGGGCCACCAGGATACACGGTGTCACCAGGGTACACGGTGTCAGCAGGGTACACGGCATCACCAGGGTACACGGGATCACCAGAGTACATGGCGTCACCAGGACACACTGGATCACCAGGGTACACAGGGTCACAAGGATACTCTGGGTCACCGAAGTACACGGGATCACCAGAGGAAATGGGGTCACCAGGATACACGGGGTCACCAGAGTATACGGCGTCACCAGGATACACGGGGTCACCAGAGTACACGGTGTCACCAGGGTACACTGGGTCACCAGGATACATGGGTCACCAGAGTACACATGTCACCAGGGTACATGGGGTCACCAGGGTCCACTGGGTCACTAGAGTACACAGGCCAGCAGGGTACATGGGGTCACCAGGATACACTGGGTCACCAGGGTACATGGGGTCACCAGGGTACACGGTGTCACCAGGATACATGGAGTCAGCAGGATACACTGGGTAAGCAGGGTACATGGGGTCACCAGGGTACACTGGGTCACCAGAGTGCACGGAGTCACCAGCATACACTGGGTCACCAGAGTACATGACGTCACCAGGATACATGGGGTCACCAGAGTACATGGTGTCACCAGGGTACACGGGGTAACCAGAGTGAAAGGTGTTTCCAGGGTACACGGGGTCACGAGGGTACACTGAGTCACCAAGGTACACGGGGTCACCAGAATACATGGTGTCACCAGGGTTGACGGGGTCACGAGGGTACACTGGGTCACCAAGGTACATGGGGTAACCAGAGCACACGGTGTCACCAGGATACACGGAGTCAGCAGGATACATTGGGTCACCAGGGTACACAGTGTCACCAGGTTACACGGGGTCACCAGGGTACACAGGGTCAACAGAGTACATTGGGTCACCACGATACTCGGGGTCACCAGGATACACGGTGTCACCAGGGTACACGGGATCACCAGAGTACACGGCGTCACCAGGATACACTGGATCACCTTGCTACAAAGGGTCAGAAGGATTCACTGGGCCACCGGGGTACACGGGAACACCAGAGTACACGGGGTCACCAGGATACACGGGGTCACCAGGCTACACGGTGTCACAAGAGTACATGGTGTCACCAGGATACACGGGGTCACCAGAGTACACTGGTCTCCAGGGTACACGGGGTCACCAGGGTACACTAGGTCACCAGGGTACACAGGGTTACCAGAGTGCGCGGCATCACCAGGATACACGGGGTCACCAGACTACACAGTGTCACCAGGTTAGAAGGGGTCACCAGGTTACACGGGGTCACCAGCGTACACTGGGTCACCAGGATACATGGAGTCACCAGAGTATACGGTGTCACCAGGGTACACTGGGTCACCAGGATACACGGGGTCACTAGAGTACATGGGTCACCAGGGTACACGGTGTCACCAGGGTACACGGGGTCACCTGGGTAAACTGGGTCACCAAGGAACATGGGGTCACCAGAGCACACAGTGTCACCAGGATACACGGAGTCAGCAGGAAACAATGGGTCACCAGGGTACACAGGGTCACCAGGTTACAAGGGGTCACCAGGGTACACGGGGTCACCAGAGTACATTGGGTCACCACGATAGTCGGGGTCACCAGGATACACAGGGTCACCTCGATATACGGGGTCACCAGTGTTCACGGGGTCACAAGGATACACGGGGTCACCTCAGTACACGGGGTCACCAGGATAAACAGGGTCACCAGAGTACATGGTGTCAGCAGGGTACACGGGGTCACCAAATAAACGGTGTCACCAGGATACACGGAGTCAGCAGGATACATTGGGTCACCAGGGTACACAGGGTCACCAGGTTACACGGGGTCACCAGGGTACACAGCGTCACCAGAGTACATTGGGTCACCACGATACTCAGGGTCATGAGGATACACGGTGTCACCAAGGTACACGGTGTCACCAGGGTACACGGTGTCACCAGGGTACACGGGATCACCAGTGTACACGGCGTCACCAGGATACACTGGATCACCAGGCTACAAAGGGTCACAAGGATTCACTGGGTCACCGGGGTACACGGGATCACCAGAGTACACGGGGTCACCAGGATACACGGGGTCACCAGAGTATACGGCGTCACCAGGATACACGGGGTCACCAGGCTACACGGTGTCACGAGAGTACATGGTGTCACCAGGACACACGGGGTCACCAGAATACACAGGTCTCCAGGGTACACGGGGTCACCAGGGTACACTAGGTCACCAGGGTACACAGGGTCACAAGAGTACGCGGCATCACCAGGATACACGGGGTCACCAGACTACACAGTGTCACCAGGTTACACGGGATCACCAGGGTACACTCGGTCACCAGGACACATGGGGTCACCAGAGTAAACGGGGTCACCAGGGTACACGGTGTCACCAGGGTACACGGTGTCACCAGGGTACACGGGGTCACCAGGGTACACTGGGTCACCAAGGAACATGGGGTCACCAGAGCACACGGTGTCACCAGGATACACGGAGTCAGTAGGATACACTGGGTCACCAGGGTACACGGGGACACCAGGTTACACGGGGTCACCAGGCTACACGGGGTCACCAAAGTACATTGGCTCACCACGATACTCGGGGTCACCAGGATACATGGTGTCACCTCAGTACACGGGGTCACAAGGATACACGGGGTCACCTCGGTACACGGGGTCACCAGGATACTCGGGTTCGCAAGGGTACGCGGTTTCAGCGGGGTACACGGAGTCGCCAGTGTATACGGGCTCACCAGGATACATGGTGTCACCAGGGTCCACGGGGTCACCAGGATAAACGGGGTCACCAGAGTACATAGTGTCACCAGGGTACACAGGGTCACCAAATAAACGGTGTCAGCAGGGTACACGGGTTCATGAGAGTACACTGGGTCACCAAGGTACACGGGGTCACCAGAGTACACGGTGTCACCAGGTTACATGGGGTCACCAGAGAACACGGTATCACCAGGGTACACAGGGTCACGAGGGTACAGTGGGTCACCAAGGTACATGGGGTCACCAGAGCACACGGTGTCACCAGGATACACGGAGTCAGCAGGATACATTGGGTCACCAATGTACACAGGGTCACCAGGTTACACGGGGTCACCAGGATACACGGTGTCACCAAGGTACACGGTGTCACCAGGGTACATGGCGTCACCAGGGTACACGGGATCTCCAGGCTACGAAGGGTCAAAAGGATTCACTGGGTCACCGGGGTACACGGGATCACCAGAGTACACGGGGTCGCCAGGATACACGGGATCACCAGAGTATACGGCATCACCAGGATACACGGGGTCACCAGGCTACACGGTGTCACCAGAGTACATGGTGTCACCAGGATACACGGGGTCACCAGAGTACACAGGTCTCCAGGGTAAACGGGGTCACCAGGGTACACTAGGTCACCAGGGTACACAGGGTTACCAGAGTATGCGGCATCACCAGGATACACGGGGTCACCAGACTACACAGTGTCACCAGGTTACACGGGGTCACCAGGTTACACGGGGTCACCAGGGTACACGGGGTCACCAGGCTACACGGTGTCACCAGAGTACATGGTGTCACCAGGATACACGGGTTCACCAGAGTACACAGGTCTCCAGGGTAAATGGGGTCACCAGGGTACACTAGGTCACCAGGGTACACAGGGTTACCAGAGTATGCGGCATCACCAGGATACACGGGGTCACCAGACTACACAGTGTCACCAGGTTACATGGGGTCACCAGAGAACACGGTATCACCAGGGTACACGGGGTCACGAGGGTACAGTGGGTCACCAAGGTACATGGGGTCACCAGAGCACACGGTGTCACCAGGATACACGGAGTCAGCAGGATACATTGGGTCACCAATGTACACAGGGTCACCAGGTTACACGGGGTCACCAGGATACACGGTGTCACCAAGGTACACGGTATCACCAGGGTACATGGCGTCACCAGGGTACACGGGATCTCCAGGCTACGAAGGGTCACAAGGATTCACTGGGTCACCGGGGTACACGGGATCACCAGAGTACACGGGGTCGCCAGGATACACGGGATCACCAGAGTATACGGCGTCACCAGGATACATGGGGTCACCAGGCTACACGGTGTCACCAGAGTACATGGTGTCACCAGGATACACGGGGTCACCAGAGTACACAGGTCTCCAGGGTAAACGGGGTCACCAGGGTACACTAGGTCACCAGGGTACACAGGGTTACCAGAGTATGCGGCATCACCAGGATACACGGGGTCACCAGACTACACAGTGTCACCAGGTTACACGGGGTCACCAGGTTACACGGGGTCACCAGGGTGCACTGGGTCACCAGGATACATGGGGTCACCAGAGTATACGGTGTCACCAGGGTACACTGGGTCACCAGGATACACGGGGTCACTAGAGTACATGGGGTCACCAGGGTACACATTGTCACGAGGGAACACGGGGTAACCTGGGTACACTGGGTCACCAAGGAACATGGGGTCACCAGAGCACACGGTGTCACCAGGATACACGGGGTCAGCAGGATACACTGGGTCACCAGGGTACACAGCGTCAACAGGTTACACGGGGTCACCAGGGTACACGGGGTCACCAGAGTACATTGGGTCACCACGATACTCGGGGTCACCAGGATACACAGGGTCACGTCGGTACACGGGGTCACCATTGTTCACGGGGTCACAAGGATACAAGAGGTCACCTCGGTACACAGGGTCACCAGGATACTTGGGGTCACCAGGATACATGGGGTCACGTCGGTACACGGGGTCACCAGTGTTCACGTTGTCACAAGGATACACGGGGTCACCTCGGTTCACGGGGTCACCAGGATACACGGGGTCACTAGGCTACACGGTGTCATGAGAGTACATGGTGTCACCAGGATACACGGGGTCACCAGAGTACACAGGTCCCCAGGGTACACGGGGTCACCAGGGTACACTAGGTCACCAGTGTGCACAGGGTCACAAGAGTACGCGGCATCACCAGGATACACGGGGTCACCAGACTACACATTGTCACCAGGTTACACGGGGTCACCAGGGTACACTGGGTCACCAGGACACATGGGGTCACCAGAGTATATGGTGTCACCAGAGTACACTGGGTCACCAGGATGATGCGCTATCAGTAACTCAAAAGACTGAGATTAAGCAAGTAACTAACAGGCTTTTATTAACAAGAGAATGAAGGTGTGCCTCGAGTGGTCGACCGGTCTAGAATACAGAGGGACTGTGGAGCAGTCACCTTTATGCCTGGACTCGTGGGAGGAGTCAGCCGAGGCATGTACAGACATGTACACATTGGAATACAAACAGTGGTTTACCACATACACCCCTTGTTTAAAAATGAGTCCGGCGGGGTGAAGTGTATTAAAAGTTAGTGTATTGGAGTCTCTCCAGAGGTCTTGTCTGCCGCTGTGATCGACGTGGCGACGGCAGGGGTAGTGAAGCTTCCGGCGTCGAGTCCCGCGTAGGCTGGGGCACTGGTGTGTAGTCCCCGTGGGTGTCGAGCGGGTGGCGGGGCCCAGGCGTGCCGTCTGCTGGGGCTGGATATTGGATCGTGCGGGGGAGTGGTAGTGGGTAGTGGGTTACTGCGGCCCCCGAGGGTGCGAGGTCTCGTATGGAGACTGTGTCCTCCCGCCCGTCCGGGTACGCAATGTAAGCATACTGGGGGTTGGCATGGAGGAGGTCGACCCTCTCGACCAGGGGGTCCATTTTATGGGTCCTCACGTGTCATCTCAGTAGGACCGGCCCTGGGGACGTCAGCCATGGCGGTAGCGATGTCCCCGATGTGGACTTCCTTGGGAAGACAAACATTTTCTCATGAGGAGTGGCGTTAGTGGCAGTGCAGAGCAGTGACCGAATAGAGTGGAGCGCATCGGGGAGCACATCCTGCCAGCGGGAGGTCGGAAGGCCCCTAGACTTTAAGGCTAGCAGGGCGGCCTTCCAAACTGTCGCATTCTCTCTTTCCACCTGTCCGTTCCCCCGGGGGTTGTAACTGGTGGTCCTGCTTGTGGCAATACCCCTAGCGAGCAGGTACTGGCGGAGTTCATCGCTAATAAACGATGAGCCCTAGTCGCTATGGATATAGCTGGGGAAACCGAACAGGGTGAAGAGGTCGTTCAGACATTTAATGACCGTGGCACTGGTCATGTCCGGGCAGGGTATGGTGAACGGGAAACGGGAGTACTCATCAATAATATTGAGGAAGTACACATTGCGGTCGGAGGAGGGGAGAGGCCCTTTAAAATCAACGCTCAGGCGCTCGAAGGGGCGAGTGGCTTTTATCAGGTGAGCCCTGTCTGGTCTATAAAAGTGCGGTTTGCACTCAGCGCAGACTTGGCAGTTCCTGGTCATGGTCCTGACCTCCTCAATGGAGTAAGGCAGGTTGCGGGCCTTGATGAAGTGGAAGAACCTGTTGACCCCAGGGTGGCAGAGGTCATTGTGGAGGGCCCGCAGTCTATCGATCTGCGCGCTGGCGCAGGTGCCACGCGATAGAGCATCCGGGGGTTCATTGAGCTTCCCAGGCCGGTACAAGATCTCATAATTGTAGGTGGAATGTTCAATTCTCCACCTCAAGAACTTGTCGTTTTTGATTTTGCCCCTCTGCTTGTTGTTAAACATAAAAGCAACTGAACGCTGGTCAGTGAGCAGGGTAAATCGTTTTCCGGCCAGGTAGTGCCTCCAATGACGCACAGCCTCCACAATAGCCTGGGCCTCCTTCTCAACAGCGGAGTGTCTGGTCTCCGGGCCCTGGAGGTTTCGTGAAAAGAAGGCCACGGGTCTCCCCGCCTGATTAAGGGTAGCGGCCAGGGCAAAGTCGGACGCGTCGCTTTCCACCTGGAAGGGGATGGATTCGTCCACTGCGTGCATGGTGGCTTTGGCAATGTCTTCCTTGATACGGTGGAAGGCTAAGCGGGCCTCTGCCGTCACGGGAAAAGAGGTGGACTTGATCAGCGGACGGGCCTTGTCCGCATAGTAGGGGACCCACTGGGGGTAATAGGAGAAAAACCCTCGGCACCTCTTCAGGGCCTTGAGGCAGTGGGGCAGTGGGAGTTCCATAAGGGGACGCATCCGGTCGGGGTCGGGACCGATGACTCCGCGTTCCACAACACAGCCAAGGATGGTGAGGCGGGTTGTGCGGAATATGCACTTCTCCTTGTTATACGTCAGGTTCAGGAGTTGGGCGGTGCAGAGGAATTTTTCGAGGTTTGCGTCATGGTCCTGCAAGTCATGGCCGCAGATGGTCACATTGTCCAGATATGGGAAAGTGACCTGCAACGCATTTTGATCGACCATCCGGTCCATCTCCCTTTGGTGACGCCAAATGGAACCCTAAGGAAGTGGTAGAGGCGGCCATTTGCCTCAAAGGCAGTATACTGGCGGTCCTCAGGGCGGATAGGGAGCTGGTGGTACGCTGATTTCAGGTCAATGGTCGAGAAGACGCGGTACTGCGCGATCTGGTTGACCATATCAGCTATGCGGGGGAGTGGGTAAGCGTCCAGCAGGGTGTAGCGATTTATTGTCTGGCTGTAGTCGATGACCAGGCGCTGCTTCTCGCCGGTCTTAACGACCACAACCTGGGCTCGCCAGGGGCTATTGCTGCCATCAATAATCCCCTCCTTCAGGAGCCGCTACACTTCGGTTTTAATGAAAACCCTGTCCCTGGCACTGTATCGCCTGCTCTTTGTGGCGATGGGCTTACAGTCGGGGTGAGGTTAGCAAACAGTCGGGGGGGGTGACTCTGAGTGTGGAGAGGTTGCACCTGGTGCGCGGCGGGCAATTTTGAAGCTGCTGGCTGCGGACTGTGAGTGGGGGGAGGGGTCCATCGTACGCCATCGTAACACTTTTAAGGTGGCACTGAAAATCTAACCCCAGTAGAACGGCAGCACAGAGGTGGGGCAGGACCAGAAGTTTAAAATTATCGTACACAGTCCCGTCTACTAAGAGTGTCACCACGCAGTAGCCACCAATGTCTGCCGACTGGGACTCGGAGGCCATAGAAATCCGCTGGTGCGCAGGCAGGACTGGGAGAGAGCAACGCCGCACCGTGTCGGGGTGGATGAAGCTCTCCGTGCTCCCAGAGTCAAAAAGGCAGATTGTTTCGTGACCATTTACCTGAATGTCCATTGTGGACCGGGCCAGTTGGTGCGGTCTCGCTTGGTCCAGCATAACGGAGGCCAGCGTAGGGGTCGGAGTGTCGCTGCGGGTATCAGATGAGGCGGTGTTGGGGGCCTGCTGCGTCCCGGCTGTCGTCCAAGATGGCGGCGTCCATGATCCCCATGTGGCTGGAGGCATCCAAAATGGCTGCTGTTCCGGTGGTTCGCACATGGCTGGGGAGGCCCAAGATGGCGGCCCGCGCGGCCCACACGCGGCGCTGCTGTGGTTCGGGGTGGTTTTGGCTCTGCAGACGCTGGCGTAGTGTCCCTTCTTCCCGCAGCCCGAGCAGATCGCATTTTTCGCCGGGCAGCGCGCTCTGGGGTGTTTGGCCTGGCCACAGAAGTAGCATTTCTGGCCTTGGGGCACTGCTGTCGGCCTTGGGACACTGCTGCGGTAGTTGGGCCGCTGCTGGGATGTGGCTGGGGTGGCACGGCGCTACTAGACGGCCCTACCGTGTCCCAGGCTGTCGTTCCCCGCGGCGTCCACGGTGCAGAGGAGTAGGCATCCATGCCCCGGTAGGCTGCGTCCAATGATAGTGTGAGTTCAGAGGCCTTGTTGAGGTCGAGGTCACTCTGCTCCAACAGCCGCTGTCGGTTGTAATTGGACCTGTGGCTCGCTACAAAAGCGTCCCGGATAAGTTCCTCTGTGTACACGGCGGCCTTTGCATCCTTACAACCACAGGCCCGGCCAAGCACAGACAGTGCCTGAAGGTATTCCTCGGTCAATTCCCCAGGTTGTTGTTTACGACTCCCCAGGAGGTGCCTAGCGTACACCTCGTTCACTGGGCGCATGTACTGGTCCTTGAGGAGCTTGATAGCATCCACGTACGAGGTCGCGTCCTGGATGACCGAGTACGCTCGGTGGTTCACTTTGGAGGTCAGGACATCCAGTTTGTCCTCGTCCGATTTGACCGTTGCAGCGGAGGCGATCAGGAATTTTTCAAAACACCTAAGCCAGTGAGCAAACTTGGTGGATGCGTCCGCCTCCCGATGGTCTAAGTCCAGGCATGCTGGTGTGAGGATCTTCTCCATTATAAAAAAATCTTGTTAATAAAATTGATGCGCTATCAGTAACTCAAAAGACTGAGATTAAGCGAGTAACAAACAGGCTTTTATTAACAAGAGAATGAAGGTGTGCCTCGAGTGGTCGACCGGTCTAGAATACAGAGGGACTATGGAGCAGTCACCTTTATACCTGGACTCGTGGGAGGAGTCAGCCGAGGCATGTACGGACATGTACAAAGTGGAATGCAAACAGTGGTTTACCACACAGGATACACGGGGTCACCAGAGTACACGGGGTCACCAGGGTACACGGGGTCACCAGGGCACACAGGGTCACCAGGTTACATGGGGTCACCAGGGTACACAGGGCCACCAGAGTACATTGGGTCACCACGATACTCGGGGTCACCAGGATACACGGTGTCACCAGGGTACACGGTGTCAGCAGGGTACACGGCATCACCAGGGTACACGGGATCACCAGAGTACATGGCGTCACCAGGATACACTGGATCACCAAGGTACACAGGGTCACAAGGATACTCTGGGTCACCGAAGTACACGGGATCACCAGAGGAAATGGGGTCACCAGGATACACGGGGTCACCAGAGTACACGGTGTCACCAGGGTACACTGGGTCACCAGGATACATGGGTCACCAGAGTACACATGTCACCAGGGTACATGGGGTCACCAGGGTCCACTGGGTCACTAGAGTACACAGGCCAGCAGGGTACATGGGGTCACCAGGATACACTGGGTCACCAGGGTACACGGGGTCACCAGAGTACACGGTGTCACCAGGATACATGAAGTCAGCAGGATACATTGGGTAAGCAGGGTACATGGGGTCACCAGGGTACACTGGGTCACCAGAGTGCACGGAGTCACCAGCATACACTGGGTCACCAGAGTACATGACGTCACCAGGATACATGGGGTCACCAGAGTACATGGTGTCACCAGGGTACACGGGGTAACCAGAGTAAAAGGTGTCCCCAGGGTACACGGGGTCACGAGGGTACACTGAGTCACCAAGGTACACGGGGTCACCAGAATACATGGTGTCACCAGGGTTGACGGGGTCACGAGGGTACACTGGGTCACCAAGGTACATGGGGCAACCAGAGCACACGGTGTCACCAGGATACATGGAGTCAGCAGGATACATTGGGTCACCAGGGTACACAGTGTCACCAGGTTACACAGGGTCACCAGGGTACACAGGGTCAACAGAGTACATTGGGTCACCACGATACTCGGGGTCACCAGGATACACGGTGTCACCAGGGTGCACGGGATCACCTGAGTACACGGCGTCACCAGGATACACTGGATCACCTTGCTACAAAGGGTCAGAAGGATTCACTGGGCCACCGGGGTACACGGGACCACCAGAGTACATGGGGTCACCAGGATACACGGGGTCACCAGGCTACACGGTGTCACAAGAGTACATGGTGTCACCAGGATACACGGGGTCACCAGAGTACACTGGTCTCCAGGGTACACGGGGTCACCAGGGTACACTAGGTCACCAGGGTACAGAGGGTTACCAGAGTGCGCGGCATCACCAGGATACACGGGGTCACCAGACTACACAGTGTCACCAGGTTACAAGGGGTCACCAGGTTACACGGGGTCACCAGCGTACACTGGGTCACCAGGATACATGGAGTCACTAGAGTACATGGGGTCACCAGGGTACACGGTGTCACCAGGGAACACGGGGTCACCTGGGTAAACTGGGTCACCAAGGAACATGGGGTCACCAGAGCACACAGTGTCACCAGGATACACGGAGTCAGCAGGAAACAATGGGTCACCAGGGTACACAGGGTCACCAGGTTACAAGGGGTCACCAGGGTACACGGGGTCACCAGAGTACATTGGGTCACCACGATACTCGGGGTCACCAGGATACACAGGGTCACCTCGATATACGGGGTCACCAGTGCTCACGGGGTCACAAGGATACACGGGGTCACCTCAGTACACGGGGTCACCAGGATAAACGGGGTCACCAGAGTACATGGTGCCAGCAGGGTACACGGGGTCACCAAATAAACGGTGTCACCAGGATACACGGAGTCAGCAGGATACATTGGGTCACCAGGGTACACAGGGTCACCAGGTTACATGGGGTCACCAGGGAACACAGCGTCACCAGAGTACATTGGGTCACCATGATACTCGAGGTCACCAGGTTACACGGTGTCACCAAGGTACACGGTGTCACCAGGGTGCATGGCGTCACCAAGTTACACGGGATCACCAGAGTACACGGCATCACCAGGATACACGGGATCAACTTGCTACAAAGGGTTACAAGGATTCACTGGGTCACCGGGGTACACGGGATCACCAGAGTACACGGGGTCACCAGGATACACGGGGTCACCAGAGTATATTGCGTCACCAGGATACACGGAGTCACCAGGCTACACGGTGTCACCAGAGTACATGGTGTCACCAGGATACACAGGGTCACCAGAGCACACAGGTCTCCAGGGTACATGGGGTCACCAGGGTACACTAGGTCACCAGGGTACACAGGGTTACCAGAGTACGCGGCATCACCAGGATACACGGGGTCACCAGACTACACAATGTCACCAGGGTACACTGGGTCACCAGGATACATGGTGTCACCAGTGTACACAGGGTCACCTGGGTACACTGGGTCACCAAGGATCATGGGGTCACCAGAGCACACAGTGTCACCAGGATACACGGAGTCAGCAGGATACACTGGGTCACCGGGGTACACAGGGTCACCAGGTTACACAGGGTCATCAGGGTACACGGGGTCACCAGAGTACATTGGGTCACCACGATACTTGGGGTCACCAGGAAACACAGGGTCACCTCGGTACACGGGATCACCAGTGTTCACGTTGTCACAAGGATACACGGGGTCACCTCGGTTCACGGGGTCACCAGGGTACACGGGGTCACCAGGCTACACGGTGTCACGAGAGAACATGGTGTCACCAGGATACACGGGGTCACCAGAGTACACAGGTCTCCAGGGTACACGGGGTCACCAGGGTACACTAGGTCACCAGGGTACACAGGGTCACAAGAGTACGCGGCATCACCAGGATACACGGGGTCACCAGACTACACAGTGTCACCAGGTTACACGGGGTCACCAGGATACACTGGGTCACCAGGACACATGGGGTCACCAGAGTATATGGTGTCACCAGGGTACACTGGGGCACCAGGATAAACGGGGTCACCAGAGTACACGGGGTCACCAGGGTACACGGTGTCACCAGGGTACACGGGGTCACCAGGGTACACTGGGTCACCAAGGAACATGGTGTCCCCAGAGCACACAGTGTCACCAGGATACACGGAATCAGTAGGATACACTGGGTCACCAGGTTCCACAAGGTCACCAGGTTACACGGGGTCACCAGGGTACACGGGGTCCCCAGAGTACATTGTTCACCACGATACTCGGGGTCACCAGGATACACGGGGTCACGTCGGTACACGGGGTCACCAGTGTTCACGGGGTCACAAGGATACACGGGGTCACCTCGGTACACAGGGTCACCAGGATACACGGGGTCGCAAGGGTACACGGTTTCACCGGGGTACACGGAGTCGCCAGTGTATACGGGCTCACCAGGATAGATGGGGTCACCAGGATACACGGAGTCAGCAGGATACTTTGGGTCACCAGGGTACACAGGGTCACCAGGTTACACGGGGTCACCAGGGTACACAGGGTCACCAGAGTACATTGGGTCACCACGATACTCGGGGTCACCAGGGTACACTAGGTCACCAGGGTACACAGGGTCACCAGAGTACGCGGCATCACCAGGATACACGGGGTCACCAGACTACACAGTGTCACCAGGTTACACGGGGTCACCAGGGTACACTGGGTCACCAGGATACATGGGGTCACCAGAGTATACGGTGTCACCAGGGTACACTGGGTCACCAAGATACACGGGGTCACCAGATTACACGGGGTCACCAGGGTACACGGGGTCACCAGGGTACACTGGGTCACCAAGGAACATGGGGTCACCAGAGCACACGGTGTCACCAGGATACACGGAGTCAGCAGGATACACTGGGTCACCAGGGTACACAGGGTCACCAGGTTACACGGGGTCACCAGGGTACACGGGGTCACCAAAGTACATTGGGTCACCACTATACTCGGGGTCACCAGGATACACGGGGTCACCTCGGCATGGGGTCACCAGTGTTCACGGGGTCACAAGGATACACGGGGTCACCTCGGTACACGGGGTCACCAGGATACACGGGGTCGCAAGGGTACACGGTTTCACCGGGGTACATGGAGTCGCCAGTGTATACGGGCTCACCAGGATACATGGGGTCACCAGGGTACACGGGGTCACCAGGATAAACGGGGTCACCAGAGTACATAGTGTCACCAGGGTACACGGAGTCACCAAATAAACGGTGTCACCAGGGTACACGGGGTCATGAGTGTTCACTGGGTCACCAAGGTACACGGGGTCACCAGAGTACACGGTTTCACCAGGGTACACGGGGTCACGAGGGTACAGTGGGTCACCAAGGTACATGGGGTCACCAGAGCACACGGTGTCACCAGGATACACGGAGTCAGCAGGATACATTGGGTCACCAGGGTACACAGGGTCACCAGGTTACATGGGGTCACCAGGGAACACAGGGTCACCAGAGTACATTGGGTCACCATGATACTCGGGGTCACCAGGATACACGATGTCACCAGGGTACACGGTGTCACCAGGGTACACGGCGTCACCAGGGTACACGGGATCACCAGAGTACACGGCGTCACCAAGATACACTGGATCACCGGGCTACAAAGGGTCACAAGGATTCACTGGGTCACCGGGGTACACGGGTTCACCAGAGTACACGGGGTCACCAGGATACACGGGGTCACCAGAGTATACGGCGTCACCAGGATACACGGGGTCACCAGGCTACACGATGTCACCAGAGTACATGGTGTCACCAGGACACACGGGGTCACCAGAGTACACAGGTCTCCAGGGTACACGGGGTGACCAGGGTACACTAGGTCACCAGGGTACACAGGGTTACCAGAGTACGCGGCATCACCAGGGAACACAGGGTCACCAGAGTACATTGGGTCACACGATACTCGGGGTCACCAGGATACACGGTGTCACCAGGGTACACGGTGTCACCAGGGTACACGGCATCACCAGGGTACACGGGATCACCAGAGTACACAGGGTCACCAGAGTAAATTGGGTCACCACGATACTCGGGGTCACCAGGATACATGGTGTCACCAAGGGACACGGTGTCACCAGGGTACACGGCGTCACCAGGGTACACGGGATCACCAGAGTACACGGCGTCACCAGGATACACTGGATCACCAGGCTACAAAGGGTCACAAAGATTCACTGGGTCACCGGGGTAGACGGGATCACCAGAGTACACGGGGTCACCAGGATACACGGGGTCACCAGAGTATACGGCGTCACCAGGCTACACGGTGTCACCAGAGTACATGGTGTCACCAGGATGCACGGGGTCACCAGAGTACACAGATCTCCAGGGTAAACGGGGTCACCAGGGTATACTAGGTCACCAGGGTACACAGGGTTACCAGAGTACGCGGCATCACCAGGATACACGGGGTCACCAGACTACACAGTGTCACCAGGTTACACGGGGTCACCAGGTTACACGGGGTCACCAGGGTACTCTGGGTCACCAGGATACATGGGGTCACCAGAGTATACGGTGTCACCAGGGTACACTGGGTCACCAGGATACACGGGGTCACTAGAGTACACTGGGTCACCAGGATACACGGGGTCACTAGAGTACACGGGGTCACCAGAGCACACAGTTTCACCAGGATAGACGGAGTCAGCAGGATACACTGGGTCACCAGGGTACAGTGTCACCAGGTTACATGGGGTCATCAGGGTACACGGGGTCACCAGAGTCCATTGTGTCACCATGATACTCGAGGTCACCAGGAAACACGGGGTCACCTCGGTACACGGGGTCACCAGTGTTCACGTTGTCACAAGGATACACGTGGTCACATCGGTTCACAGGGTCACCAGGATACACGGTGTCGCAAGGGTACACGGTTTCACCGGGGTGCACGGAGTCGCCAGTGTATACGGTCTCACCAGGACATACGGGGTCACCAGGCTACACGGTGTCACCAGAGTACATGGTGTCACCAGGATACACGGGGTCACCAGAGTACACAGGTCTCCAGGGTACACGGGGTCACCAGGGTACACTAGGTCACCTGGGTACACAGGGTCACAAGAGTACGTGGCATCACCAGGATACACGGGGTCACCAGACTACACCGTGTCGCCAGGTTACACGGGGTCACCAGGGTACACTGGGTCACCAGGACACATGGGGTCACCGGAGTATATGGTGTCACCATGGTACACTGGGTCACCAGGATACACGGGGTCACCAGAGTACACGGGGTCACCAGGGTGCACGGTGTCACCAGGGTACACGGGGTCACCAGGGTACACTGGGTCACCAAGGAACATGGGGTCACCAGGGTACACGGGGACACCAGGCTACACGGGGTCACCAGGCTACAATGCGTCACCAAAGTACATTGGGTCACCACGATACTCGGGGTCACCAGGATACACGGGGCCACCTCGGTACACGGGGTCACAAGGATACACGGGGTCACCTCGGTACACGGGGTCACCAGGATACACGGGGTCGCAAGGTTACACGGTTTCACCAGAGTACACGGAGTCGCCAGCGTATACGGGCTCACCAGGATACATGGGGTCACCAGGGTCCACGGGGTCACCAGGATAAACGGGGTCACCAGAGTACATAGTGTCACCAGGGCACACAGGTCACAAAATAAACGGTGTCACCAGGGTACACGGGGTCATGAGTGTACACTGGGTCACCAAGGTACACGGGGTCACCAGAGTACACGGTGTCACCAGGTTACACGGGGTCACCAGAGTACACGGTATCACCAGGGTACACGGGGTCATGAGGGTACAGTGGGTCACCAAGGTACATGGGGTCACCAGAGCACACGGTGTCACCAGGATACACGGAGTCAGCAGGATACATTGGGTCACCAGGGTACACAGGTAACCAGGTTACATGGCGTCACCAGGGTACACGGGATCACCAGAGTACACGACGTCACCAGGATACACTGGATCACCAGGCTACGAAGGGTCACAAGGACTCACTGGGTCACCGGGGTACACGGGATCACCAGATTACACGGGGTCACCAGGATACACGGGGTCACCAGAGTATACGGCGTCACCAGGATACACGGGGTCACCAGGCTACACGGTGTCACGAGAGTACATGGTGTCACCAGGATACACGGGGTCACCAGAGTACACAGGTCTCCAGGGTAAACGGGGTAACCAGGGTACGCAAGGTCACCAGGGTACACAGGGTTACCAGAGTACGCGGCATCACCAGGTTACACGGGGCCACCAGGTTACACGGGGTCGCCAGGGTACACTGGGTCACCAGGATACATGGGGTCACCAGAGTATATGGTGTCACCAGGGTATACTGGGTCTCCAGGATGCACAGGGTCACTAAAGTACACGGGGTCACCAGGGTACACGGTGTCACCAGGGAGCATGGGGTCACCTGGGTACACTGGGTCACCAAGGAACATGGGGTCACCAGAGCACACGGTGTCACCAGGATAAACGGAGTCAGCAGGATACACTGGGTCACCAGGGTACACAGGGTCACCAGGTTACACGGGGTCACCATGGAACACGGGGTCACCAGAGTACATTGGGTTACCACGATACTCGGGGTCACCAGGATACACGGGGTCACGTCACTACATGGGGTCACCAGTGTTCACGGGGTCACAAGGATACAAGGGGTCACCTCTGTACACAGGGTCACCAGCATACACGGGGTCGCAAGGGTACACGGTTTCACCAGGGTACACGGAGTCGCCAGTATATACGGGCTCACCAGGACAGATGGGGTCACCAGGGTACACGGGGTCACCAGGATAAACGGGGTCACCAGAGTACATGGTTTCAGCAGGGTACACGGGGTCACCAAATAAACGGTGTCACCAGGATACTCGGAGTCAGCAGGATACATTGGGTCACCAGGGTACACAGGGTCACCAGGTTACACGAGGTCGCCAGGGTACACAGGGTCACCAGAGTACATTGGATTTCCACGATACTCGGGGTCACCAGGATACACTGTGTCACCAAGGTACACGGTGCCACCAGGGTACACGGCATCACCAGGCTACACGGGATCACCAGAGTACACGGCGTCACCAGGATACATTGGATCACCAGGCTACAAAGGGTCACCAGGATTCACTGGGTCACCGGGGTACACGGGATCACCAGAGTACACGGGGTCACCAGAGTATACGGCATCACCAGGATACACGGGGTCACCAGGCTACACGGTGTCACCAGAGTACATGGTGTCACCAGGATACACGGGGTCACCAGAGTACACAGGTCCCCAGAGTACACGGAGTCACCAGGGTACACTAGGTCACCAGGGAACACAGGGACAACAGAGTACGCGGCATCACCAGGATACACGGGGTCACCAGGGTACACTGGTTCACCAGGATACATGGGGTCACCAGAGTATATGGCGTCACCAGGGTACACTGGGTCACCAAGATACACGGGGTCACCAGACTACACAGTGTCACCAGGTTACACGGGATCACCAGGTTACACGGGGTCGCCAGGGTACACTGGGTCACCAGGATACATGGGGTCACCAGGGTATACGGTGTCACCGGGGTACACTGGGTCACCAGGATACACGGGGTCACTAGAGTACACGGGGTCACCAGAGCACACGGTGTCACCAGGATACATGGGGTCACCAGAGCATACGGTGTCACCAGGGTACACTGGGTCACCAGGGTACACAGGGTCACCAGGTTACACGGGGTCACCATGGAACACGGGGTCACCAGAGTACATTGGGTTACCACGATACTCGGGGTCACCAGGATACACGGGGTCACGTCACTACATGGGGTCACCAGTGTTCACGGGGTCACAAGGATACAAGGGGTCACCTCTGTACACAGGGTCACCAGGATACATGGGGTCGCAAGGGTACACGGTTTCACCAGGGTACACGGAGTCGCCAGTATATACGGGCTCACCAGGACAGATGGGGTCACCAGGGTACACGGGGTCACCAGGATAAACGGGGTCACCAGAGTACATGGTTTCAGCAGGGTACACGGGGTCACCAAATAAACGGTGTCACCAGGATACTCGGAGTCAGCAGGATACATTGGGTCACCAGGGTACACAGGGTCACCAGGTTACACGAGGTCGCCAGGGTACACAGGGTCACCAGAGTACATTGGATTTCCACGATACTCGGGGTCACCAGGATACACTGTGTCACCAAGGTACACGGTGCCACCAGGGTACACGGCATCACCAGGCTACACGGGATCACCAGAGTACACGGCGTCACCAGGATACATTGGATCACCAGGCTACAAAGGGTCACCAGGATTCACTGGGTCACCGGGGTACACGGGATCACCAGAGTACACGGGGTCACCAGAGTATACGGCATCACCAGGATACACGGGGTCACCAGGCTACACGGTGTCACCAGAGTACATGGTGTCACCAGGATACACGGGGTCACCAGAGTACACAGGTCCCCAGAGTACACGGAGTCACCAGGGTACACTAGGTCACCAGGGAACACAGGGACAACAGAGTACGCGGCATCACCAGGATACACGGGGTCACCAGGGTACACTGGTTCACCAGGATACATGGGGTCACCAGAGTATATGGCGTCACCAGGGTACACTGGGTCACCAAGATACACGGGGTCACCAGACTACACAGTGTCACCAGGTTACACGGGATCACCAGGTTACACGGGGTCGCCAGGGTACACTGGGTCACCAGGATACATGGGGTCACCAGGGTATACGGTGTCACCGGGGTACACTGGGTCACCAGGATACACGGGGTCACTAGAGTACACGGGGTCACCAGAGCACACGGTGTCACCAGGATACATGGGGTCACCAGAGCATACGGTGTCACCAGGGTACACTGGGTCACCAGGATACACAGGGTCACCAGGTTACACGGGGTCACCAGGGAACACGGGGTCACCAGGGTGCATTAGGTCACCACGATACTCGGGGTCACCAGGATACACGGGGTCACGACGGTACACGGGGTCACCAGTGTTCACGGGGTCACAAGGATACACGAGGTCACCTCGGTACACAGGGTCACCAGGATACACGGGGTCGCAAGGGTAAACGGTTTCACCGGGGTACACGGAGTCGCCAGTGTATACGGGCTCACCAGGATAGATGGGGTCACCAGGGTACACGGGGTCACCAGGATAAACGGGGTCACCAGAGTACATGGTGTCAGCAGGGTACACGGGGTCACCAAATAAACGGTGTCACCAGGATACACGGAGTCAGCAGGATACATTGGGTCACCAGGGTACACAGGGTCACCAGGTTACACGGGGTCGCCAGGTTACACAGGGTCACCAGAGTACATTGGGTTTCCACGATACTCGGGGTCACCAGGATACACGGGGGCACCAGAGTACACGGGGTCACCAGGGTACACGGTTTCACCAGGGTACACGGGGTCACCAGGGTACACTGGGTCACCAAGGAACATGGGGTCACCAGAGCGCACGGTGTCACCAGGATACACGGAGTCAGCAGGATACACTGGGTCACCAGGGTACACAGGGTCATCTCGGTACACGGTGTCACCAGGATACACGGGGTCGCAAGGGTACACAGTTTCACCGGGGTACATGGAGTCGCCAGTGTATACGGGCGTACCAGGATACATGGGGTCACCAGGATAAACAGGGTCACCAGGATAAACGGGGTCACCAGAGTACATAGTGTCACCAGTGTACACGGGGTCACCAAATAAACGGTGTGACCAGGGTACACAGGGTCATGAGGGTACACTGGGTCACCAAGTTACACGGGGTCACCAGAGTACACGGTTTCACCAGGGTACACGGGGTCACGAGGGTACAGTGGGTCACCAAGGTACATGGGGTCAACAGAGCACACGGTGTCACCAGGATACATGGAGTCAACAGGATACATTGGGTCACCAGGGTACACAGGGTCACCAGGTTACATGGGGTCACCAGGGAACACAGGGTCACCAGAGTACATTGGGTCACCATGATACTCGGGGTCACCAGGATACACGGTGTCACCAGGGTACACGGTGTCACCAGGGTACACGGCATCACCAGGGTACACGGGATCACCAGAGTACACGGCGTCACAAGGATTCACTGGGTCACCGGGGTACATGGGATCACCAGAGTACACGGGGTCACCGGGGAACATGGGATCACCAGAGTACGCGGCATCACCAGGGAACACAGGGTCACCAGAGTACATTGGGTCACCACGATACACGGTGTCACCAGGATACGCGGTGTCACCAGGGTACACGGTGTCACCAGGTTACACGGCGTCACCAGGGTACACGGGATCACCAGAGTACACAGGGTCACCAGAGTACATTGGTTCACCACGATACTCGGGGTCACCAGGATACACGGTGTCACCAAGGTACACGGTGTCACCGGGGTACACGGCGTCACCAGGGTACACGGGATCACCAGAGTACACGGCGTCACGAGGATACACTGGATCACCGGGCTACAAAGGGTCACAAGGATTCACTGGGTCACCGGGGTACACGGGATCACCAGAGTACACGGGGTCACCAGGACACACGGGGTCACCAGAGTATACGGCGTCACCAGGATACACGGGGTCACCAGGCTACACGGTGTCACCAGAGTACATGGTGTCACCAGGATACACGGGGTCACCAGAGTACACAGGTCTCCAGGGTAAACGGGGTCACCAGGGTACACTAGGTCACCAGGGTACACAGGGTTACCAGAGTACGCGGCATCACCAGGATACACGGGGTCACCAGACTACACAGTGTCACCAGGTTACACGGGGTCACCAGGTTACACGGGGTCACCTGGGCACACTGGGTCATGAGGATACATGGGGTCACCAGAGTATACGTTGTCACCAGGGTACACTGGGTCACCAGGATACACGGGGTCACTAGAGTACACGGGATCACCAGGGTACACGGTGTCACCAGAGTACACGGGGTCACCTGGGTACACTGGGTCACCAAGGAACATGGGGTCACCAGAGCACACAGTGTCACCAGGATACATGGAGTCAGCAGGATACACTGGGTCACCAGGGTACACAGGGTCACCAGGTTACTCGGGGTCACCAGGAAACACGGGGTCACCTCGGTACACGGTGTCACCAGTGTTCACGTTGTCACAAGGATACACGGGGTCACCTCGGTTCACGGGGTCACCAGGATACACAGGGTCGCAAAGGTACACGGTTTCACCGGGGTGCACGGAGTCGCCAGTGTATACGGTCTCACCAAGATACATGGGGTCACCAGGGTACACGGGGTGACCAGGATAAACAGGGTCACCAGAGTACATGGTGTCAGCAGGGTACACGGGGTCACCAAATAAACGGTGTCACCAGGATACAGGGAGTCAGCAGGATACATTGGGTCACCAGGCTACACAGGGTCACCAGGTTACACGTGGTCACCAGGGTACACAGGGTCACCAGAGTACATTGGGTCACCACGATACTCGGGGTCACCAGGATACACGGTGTCACCAAAGTACACGGTGTCACCAGGGTACACGGCGTCATCAGGGTACACGGGATCACCAGAGTACACGGCATCACCAGGATACATTGGATCACCAGGCTACAAAGGGTCTCAAGGATTCACTGGGTCACCGGGTTACACTGGATCACCAGAGTACACGGGGTCACCAGGATACACGGGGTCACCAGAGTGTACGGCATCACCAGGATAAATTGGATCACCAGGCTACAAAGGGTCACAAGGATTCACTGGGTCACCAGGGTACACGGGATCACCAGAGTACACGGGGTCACCAGGATACACGGGGTCACCAGAGTATACGGCATCACCAGGATACAAGGGGTCACCAGGCTACACGGTGTCACCAGAGTACATGGTGTCACCAGGATACACGGGGACACCAGAGTACACAGGTCTCCAGGGTACACGGGGTCACCAGGGTACTCTAGGTCACCAGGGTACACAGGGTCACCAGAGTACGGGGCATCACCAGGATACACGGGGTCACCAGACTACACAGTGTCACCAGGTTACATGGGGTCACCAGGGTACACTGGGTCACCAGGATACATGGGGTCACCAGATTATACGGTGTCACCAGGTTACACTGTGTCACCAGGATACACGGGATCACCAGAGTACACGGGGTCACCAGGGTACACGGTTTCACAAGGGTACACGGGGTCACCAGGGTACACTGGGTCACCAAGGAACATGGGGTCACCAGAGCACATGGTGTCACCCGGATACACGGAATCAGCAGGATACACTGGGTCACCAGGGTACACAGGGTCACCAGGTTACACGGGGTCACCAGCGTACACGGGGTCACCAAAGTACATTTGGTCACCACGATACTCGGGGTCACCAGGATACACGGGGTCACCTCGGTACACGGGGTCACCAGTGTTCACGGGGTCACAAGGATACACGGGGTCACCTTGGTACACGGGGTCACCAGGATACACGGGGTCGCAAGGGTACACGGTTTCACCGGGGTACACGGCGTTGCCAGTGTATACGGGCTCACCAGGATACATGGGGTCACCAGGGTACACGGGGTCACCAGGATAAACGGGGTCACCAGAGTACATAGTGTCACCAGGGTACACGGGTCACCAAATAAACGGTGTCACCAGGGTACACGGGGTCATGACGGTACACTGGGTCACCAAGGTACACGTGGTCACCAGGGAACACGGTATCACCAGGGTACACGGGGTCACGAGGGTACAGTGGGTCACCAAGGTACATGGGGTCACCAGAGCACACGGTGTCACCATGATACATGGAGTCAGCAGGATACATTGGTCACCAGGGTACACAGGGTCACCAGGTTACATGGGGCTCACCAGGGTACACAGGGTCACCAGAGTACATTGGGTCACCACGATACTCGGGGTCACCAGGATACACGGTGTCACCAGGGTACACGGTGTCACCAGGGTACACAGCATCACCAGGGTACACGGGATCACCAGAGTACACGGCATCACCAGGACAGATTGGATCATCAGGGTTCACAGGGTCACAAGGATATACTGGGTCATCGGGGTACACGGGATAACCAGTGTAGACGGGATCACCAGGATACACAGGGTCAGCAGAGTATACAGCGTCACCAGGATACATGGGGTCACCAGAGAACACGGTGTCACCAGGGTACACTGGATCACCAGGATACACGGGGTCACCAGGGTACACAGGCCACCAGGGTACATGGGGTCACCACGGAACATGGGGTTGCCAGAGCACACGGTGTCACCAGGATACACGGAGTCAGCAGGATACACTGGGTCACCAGGGTACACAGGGTCACCAGGTTACACGGGGTCACCAGGGTACACAGGGTCACCAGAGTACATTGGGTCTCCACAACACTTGTGGTCACCAGGATACACGGGGTCACCTCGGTACACGGGGTCACCAGTGTTCACGGGGTCACAAGGATACACAGGGTCACCTCAGTACACGGGGTCACCAGGATACACGGGGTCGCAAGGGTAGACGGTTTAACCGGAGTACACGGAGTCGCCAGTGTATACGGGCTCACCAGGATACATGGGGTCACCAGGGTACACGGGGTCACCAGGATACATGGGGTCACCTCGGTACACGGGGCCACCAGGATACACGGGGTCGCAAGGGTACACGGTTTCACCGGGGTACACGGAGTCGCCAGTGTATACGAGCTCACCAGGATACATGGGGTCACCAGGGTACACGGGGTCACCAGCGTACATGGTGTCACCAAGGTACACAGGGTCACCAAATAAACGGTGTCACCAGGGTACACGGGGTCATTTGGGTAAACTGGGTCACCGAGTTTCACGGGGTCACCAGAGTACATCGTATGACCAGGGTACACAGGGTCACCAGAGTACACGGTGTCACCAGGGTACACGGTGTCACCAGGGTACAGTGTGTCACCAAGGTACATGGGGTCACCAGAGCACATGGTGTCACCAGGATACACGGTGTCAGCAGGATACATTGGGTCACCAGGGTACACAGGGTCACCTGGTTACATGGGGTCACCAGGGTACACAGGGTCACCAGATTACATTGTGTCACCACGATACTCGGGGTCACCAGGATACACGGTGACGCCAGGGTACACGGTGTCACTAGGGTACACGGCATCACCAGGGTACACGGGATCACCAGAGTACACGGCATCACCAGGATACACTGGATCACAAGATTACACAGGGTCACAAGGATACACTGGGTACCGGGGTACACGGGATAACCAGAGCAGACGGTGTCACCAGGATACACGAGGTCACCAGAGTATACAGCATCACCAGGATACACGGGGTCACCAGAGTACACGGTGTCACCAGAGTACACTGGGTCACCAGGATACATGGGGTCACCAGAGTACACATGTCACCAGAGTACACGGCGTCACCAGGATACACTGGATCACCGGGCTACAAAGGGTCACAAGGATTCACTGGGTCACCGGGGTACACGGGATCACCAGAGTACACGGGGTCACCAGGACACACGGGGTCACCAGAGTATACGGCGTCACCAGGATACACGGGGTCACCAGGCTACACGGTGTCACCAGAGTACATGGTGTCACCAGGATACACGGGGTCACCAGAGTACACAGGTCTCCAGGGTAAACGGGGTCACCAGGGTACACTAGGTCACCAGGGTACACAGGGTTACCAGAGTACGCGGCATCACCAGGATACACGGGGTCGCAAGGGTACACGGTTTCACCGGGGTACACGGAGTCGCCAGTGTATACGAGCTCACCAGGATACATGGGGTCACCAGGGTACACGAGGTCACCAGCGTACATGGTGTCACCAAGGTACACAGGGTCACCAAATAAACGGTGTCACCAGGGTACACGGGGTCATTTGGGTAAACTGGGTCACCGAGGTTCACGGGGTCACCAGAGTACATCGTATGACAAGGGTACACAGGGTCACCAGAGTACACGGTGTCACCAGGGTACACGGTGTCACCAGGGTACAGTGTGTCACCAAGGTACATGGGGTCACCAGAGCACATGGTGTCACCAGGATACACGGTGTCAGCAGGATACATTGGGTCACCAGGGTACACAGGGTCACCTGGTTACATGGGGTCACCAGGGTACACAGGGTCACCAGATTACATTGTGTCACCACGATACTCGGGGTCACCAGGATACATGGTGACGCCAGGTTACACGGTGTCACTAGGGTACACGGCATCACCAGGGTACACGGGATCACCAGAGTACACGGCATCACCAGGATACACTGGATCACCAGATTACACAGGGTCACAAGGATACACTGGGTACCGGGGTACACGGGATAACCAGAGCAGACGGTGTCACCAGGATACACGAGGTCACCAGAGTATACAGCATCACCAGGATACACGTGGTCACCAGAGTACACGGTGTCACCAGAGTACACTGGGTCACCACGATACATGGGGTCACCAGAGTACACATGTCACCAGAGTACACGGCGTCACCAGGATACACTGGATCACCGGGCTACAAAGGGTCACAAGGATTCACTGGGTCACCGGGGTACACGGGATCACCAGAGTACACGGGGTCACCAGGACACACGGGGTCACCAGAGTATACGGCGTCACCAGGATACACGGGGTCACCAGGCTACACGGTGTCACCAGAGTACATGGTGTCACCAGGATACACGGGGTCACCAGAGTACACAGGTCTCCAGGGTAAACGGGGTCACCAGGGTACACTAGGTCACCAGGGTACACAGGGTTACCAGAGTACGCGGCATCACCAGGATACACGGGGTCACCAGACTACACAGTGTCACCAGGTTACACGGGGTCACCAGGTTACACGGGGTCACCTGGGCACACTGGGTCACGAGGATACATGGGGTCACCAGAGTATACGTTGTCACCAGGGTACACTGGGTCACCAGGATACACGGGGTCACTAGAGTACACGGGATCACCAGGGTACACGGTGTCACCAGAGTACACGGGGTCACCTGGGTACACTGGGTCACCAAGGAACATGGGGTCACCAGAGCACACAGTGTCACCAGGATACATGGAGTCAGCAGGATACACTGGGTCACCAGGGTACACAGGGTCACCAGGTTACTCGGGGTCACCAGGAAACACGGGGTCACCTCGGTACACGGTGTCACCAGTGTTCACGTTGTCACAAGGATACACTGGGTCACCTCGGTTCACGGGGTCACCAGGATACACAGGGTCGCAAAGGTACACCGTTTCACCGGGGTGCACGGAGTCGCCAGTGTATACGGTCTCACCAAGATACATGGGGTCACCAGGGTACACGGGGTCACCAAATAAACGGTGTCACCAGGATACAGGGAGTCAGCAGGATACATTGGGTCACCAGGCTACACAGGGTCACCAGGTTACACGGGGTCACCAGGGTACACAGGGTCACCAGAGTACATTGGGTCACCACGATACTCGGGGTCACCAGGATACACGGTGTCACCAAAGTACACGGTGTCACCAGGGTACACGGCGTCATCAGGGTACACGGGATCACCAGAGTACACGGCATCACCAGGATACATTGGATCACCAGGCTACAAAGGGTCTCAAGGATTCACTGGGTCACCGGGTTACACTGGATCACCAGAGTACACGGGGTCACCAGGATACACGGGGTCACCAGAGTGTACGGCATCACCAGGATAAATTGGATCACCAGGCTACAAAGGGTCACAAGGATTCACTGGGTCACCGGGGTACACGGGATCACCAGAGTACACGGGGTCACCAGGATACACGGGGTCACCAGAGTATACGGCATCACCAGGATACAAGGGGTCACCAGGCTACACGGTGTCACCAGAGTACATGGTGTCACCAGGATACACGGGGACACCAGAGTACACAGGTCTCCAGGGTACACGGGGTCACCAGGGTACTCTAGGTCACCAGGGTACACAGGGTCACCAGAGTACGGGGCATCACCAGGATACACGGGGTCACCAGACTACACAGTGTCACCAGGTTACATGGGGTCACCAGGGTACACTGGGTCACAAGGATACATGGGGTCACCAGATTATACGGTGTCACCAGGTTACACTGTGTCACCAGGATACACGGGATCACCAGAGTACACGGGGTCACCAGGGTACACGGTTTCACAAGGGTACACGGGGTCACCAGGGTACACTGGGTCACCAAGGAACATGGGGTCACCAGAGCACATGGTGTCACCCGGATACACGGAATCAGCAGGATACACTGGGTCACCAGGGTACACAGGGTCACCAGGTTACACGGGGTCACCAGCGTACACGGGGTCACCAAAGTACATTTGGTCACCACGATACTCGGGGTCACCAGGATACACGGGGTCACCTTGGTACACGGAGTCACCAGTGTTCACGGGGTCACAAGGATACATGGGGTCACCTCGGTACACGGGGTCACCAGGATACACGGGGTCGCAAGGGTACACGGTTTCACCGGGGTACACGGCGTCGCCAGTGTATACGGGCTCACCAGGATACATGGGGTCACCAGGGTACACGGGGTCACCAGGATAAACGGGGTCACCAGAGTACATAGTGTCACCAGGGTACACGGGTCACCAAATAAACGGTGTCACCAGGGTACACGGGGTCATGAGGGTACACTGGGTCACCAAGGTACACGTGGTCACCAGGGAACACGGTATCACCAGGGTACACGGGGTCACGAGGGTACAGTGGGTCACCAAGGTACATGGGGTCACCAGAGCACACGGTGTCACCATGATACATGGAGTCAGCAGGATACATTGGTCACCAGGGTACACAGGGTCACCAGGTTACATGGGGCTCACCAGGGTACACAGGGTCACCAGAGTACATTGGGTCACCACGATACTCGGGGTCACCAGGATACACGGTGTCACCAGGGTACACGGTGTCACCAGGGTACACGGCATCACCAGGGTACACGGGATCACCAGAGTACACGGCATCACCAGGACAGATTGGATCATCAGGGTTCACAGGGTCACAAGGATATACTGGGTCATCGGGGTACACGGGATAACCAGTGTAGACGGGATCACAAGGATTCACGGGGTCAGCAGAGTATACAGCGTCACCAGGATACATGGGGTCACCAGAGAACACGGTGTCACCAGGGTACACTGGATCACCAGGATACACGGGGACACCAGAGTTCACGTGTCACCAGGGTACATGGGGTCACCAGGGTACACTGGGTCACCAGAGTACACAGGCCACCAGGGTACATGGGGTCACCACGGAACATGGGGTTGCCAGAGCACACGGTGTCACCAGGATACACGGAGTCAGCAGGATACACTGGGTCACCAGGGTACACAGGGTCACCAGGTTACACGGGGTCACCAGGGTACACAGGGTCACCAGAGTACATTGGGTCTCCACAACACTTGTGGTCACCAGGATACACGGGGTCACCTCGGTACACGGGGTCACCAGTGTTCACGGGGTCACAAGGATACACAGGGTCACCTCAGTACACGGGGTCACCAGGATACACGGGGTCGCAAGGGTAGACGGTTTAACCGGAGTACACGGAGTCGCCAGTGTATACGGGCTCACCAGGATACATGGGGTCACCAGGGTACACGGGGTCACCAGGATACATGGGGTCACCTCGGTACACGGGGCCACCAGGATACACGGGGTCGCAAGGGTACACGGTTTCACCGGGGTACACGGAGTCGCCAGTGTATACGAGCTCACCAGGATACATGGGGTCACCAGGGTACACGGGGTCACCAGCGTACATGGTGTCACCAAGGTACACAGGGTCACCAAATAAACGGTGTCACCAGGGTACACGGGGTCATTTGGGTAAACTGGGTCACCGAGGTTCACGGGGTCACCAGAGTACATCGTATGACCAGGGTACACAGGGTCACCAGAGTACACGGTGTCACCAGGGTACACGGTGTCACCAGGGTACAGTGTGTCACCAAGGTACATGGGGTCACCAGAGCACATGGTGTCACCAGGATACACGGTGTCAGCAGGATACATTGGGTCACCAGGGTACACAGGGTCACCTGGTTACATGGGGTCACCAGGGTACACAGGGTCACCAGATTACATTGTGTCACCACGATACTCGGGGTCACCAGGATACACGGTGACGCCAGGGTACACGGTGTCACTAGGGTACACGGCATCACCAGGGTACACGGGATCACCAGAGTACACGGCATCACCAGGATACACTGGATCACAAGATTACACAGGGTCACAAGGATACACTGGGTACCGGGGTACACGGGATAACCAGAGCAGACGGTGTCACCAGGATACACGAGGTCACCAGAGTATACAGCATCACCAGGATACACGGGGTCACCAGAGTACACGGTGTCACCAGAGTACACTGGGTCACCAGGATACATGGGGTCACCAGAGTACACATGTCACCACGGTACATGGGGTCACCAGGGTACAATGGGTCACTATAGTACACAGGCCACCAGGGTACATGGGGTCACCAGGGTACACTGGGTCACCAGGGTACATGGGGTCACCAGAGTACATGGTGTCATCAGGATACAAGGAGTCAGCAGGATACACTGGGTCACCAGGGTACACGGGGTCACCAGGGTACACTGGGTCACCAGAGTGCACAGAGTCACCAGGTACACTAGGTCACCAGAGTACATGACGTCACCATGATACACGGGGACACCAGAGTACATGGTGTCACCAGGGTACACGGGGTCACCAGATTAAAAGGTGTCCCCAGGGTACACGGGGTCACGAGGGTACACTGAGTCACCAAGGTACACGGGGTCACCAGAATACACGCTGTCACCAGGGTAGAAGGGGTCACGAGGGTACACTGGGTCACCAAGGTACATGGGGTCACCAGAGCAAACGGTGTCACCAGGATACACGGAGTCAGCAGGATACATTGTGTCACCAGGGTACACAGGGTCACCAGGTTACACGGGGTCACCAGGATACACGGCATCACCAAGGTACACGGTGTCACCAGGGTACACGGCGTCACCAGAGTACACGGGATCACCAGAGTACGCGGCGTCACCAGGATACACTGGATCACCAGGCTACAAAGGGTCACAAGGATTCACTGGGTCACCAGGGTACACGGGATCACCAGAGCACATGGGGTCACCAGGATACACGGGGACACCAGAGTATACGGCGTCACCAGGATACACGGGGTCACCAGGCTACACGGTGTCACCAGAGCACATGGTGTCACAAGGATAAAGGGGGTCACTAGAGTACACAGGTCTCCAGGGTACAAGGGGTCACCAGGGTACACTAGGTCATCAGGGTACACAGGGTCACCAGAGTACGCGGCATCACCAGGATACACGGGGTC
Organism: Somniosus microcephalus; assembly: GCF_052327205.1. Classification (NCBI taxonomy): domain Eukaryota; kingdom Metazoa; phylum Chordata; class Chondrichthyes; order Squaliformes; family Somniosidae; genus Somniosus; species Somniosus microcephalus. The sequence goes on along the minus strand of NC_140987.1, from coordinate 324,087,384 downwards.
AACAGACTACACAGTGTCACCAGGATACATGGGGTCACCAGATTATATGGTGTCACCAGGGTACACTGGGTCACAAGGATACACAGGGTCACCAGAGTACACGGGGTCACCAGGGCACACGCACCAGGCTACATGGGGTCACCAGGGTACACTGGGTCACCAAGGAACATGGGGTCACCAGAGCACACGGTGTCACCAGGATACACGGAGTCAGCAGGATACACTGGGTCACCAGGGTACACAGGGTCAACAGGTTACACGGGGTCACAAGGGTACACGGGGTCACCAGGGTACACGGCGTCACCAGAGTACACGGGATCACCAGAGTACACGGCGTAACCAGGATACACTGGATCACCAGGCTACAAAGGCTCACAAGGATTCACTGGGTCACCGGGGTACACGGGATCACCAGAGTATACGGGGTCACCAGGATACACGGGGCAACCAGAGTATACGGCATCACCAGGATACACGGGGTCACCAGCCTACACGGTGTCACCAGATTACATGGTGTTACAAGGATAAACGGGGTTACCAGAGTACACAGGTCTCCAAGGTACACGGGGTCACCAGAGTACACTAGGTCATCAGGGTACACAGGGTCACCAGAGTACGCGGCATCACCAGGATACACGGGGTCACCAGACGACACAGTGGCACCAGGCTACATGGGGTCACCAGGGTACACTGGGTCACCAAGGAACATGGGGTCACCAGAGCACACTGTGTCACCAGGATACACGGAGTCAGCAGGATACACTGGGTCACCAGGGTACACAGGGTCACCAGGTTACACGGGGTCACAAGGGTACACGGGGTCACCAGGGTACACGGGGTCACCAGAGTACATTGGGTCACCACGATACTCGGGGTCACCAGGATACACGGAGTCACCAGGGTACGCGGTGTCACCAGGGTACACGGGATCACCAGAGTACACGGCATCACCGGGATACACAGGATCACCAGGGTGCACAGGGTCACAAGGAAACACTGGGTCACCGGGGAACACGGGATCACCAGAGTCCACGGGGTCACCAGGATACACGGGGTCACCAGAGTATACGGCTTCACCAGGATACACGGGGTCACCAGAGTACACGGAGTAACCAGGATACACTGGGTCACCAGTGTACATGGCGTCACTAGGATACACGGGGTCACCAGAGTACACGGCGTCACCAGGGTACACGGGGTCACCAGAGTAAACGGTATCCCCAGGGTACAGGGGGTCACGAGGGTACACTGAGTCACCAAGGTACACGGAGTCAGCAGGGTATACTGCGTCACCAGGATACAAGGGGTCACCAGAGTACACGACATCAACAGGGTAAACTGGGTCACCAGGGTACATGGGGTCACCAGAGTACACGCGTCTCCAGGGTACATGGTGTCACCAGGGTACACTGGGTCACTAGAGTACACAGGTCACCAGGGTACATGGGGTCACGAGTGTAGACTGGGTCACCAGTGTACTCGGGGTCACCAGAGTACATGGTGTCATGAGGGTACATGGTCTCACGAGGTTACACTGGGTCACCAAGGTTCATGGTGTCACCAGAGCAAACGGTGTCACCAGGATACACCGAGTCAGCTGGATACATTGGTTCACCAGGGTCCACAGGGTCACCAGGTTACACGGGGTCACCAGGGTACACAGGGTCACCAGAGTACATTGGGTCACCACGATACTCGGGGTCACCAGGATACACGGTGTCACCAAGGTACACGGAGTCAACAGGGTACACGGCGTCACCAGAGTACACGGGATCACCAGAGTACACGGCGTAACCAGGATACACTGGATCACCAGGCTACAAAGGGTCACAAGGATTCACTGGGTCACCGGGGTACACGGGATCACCAGAGTATACGGGGTCACCAGGATACACGGGGCAACCAGAGTATACGGCATCACCAGGATACACAGGGTCACCAGCCTACACGGTGTCACCAGATTACATGGTGTTACAAGGATAAACGGGGTTACCAGAGTACACAGGTCTCCAAGGTACACGGGGTCACCAGAGTACACTAGGTCATCAGGGTACACAGGGTCACCAGAGTACGCGGCATCACCAGGATACACGGGGTCACCAGACGACACAGTGGCACCAGGTTACATGGGGTCACCAGGTTACACTGGATCACCAATATACATGGGTACACCAGATTATATGGTGTCACCAGGGTACACTGGGTCACCAGGATACACGGTGTCACCAGAGTACACGGGGTCACCAGGGTACACGGAGTCACCAGGGTACACTGGGTCACCAAGGAACATGGGGTCACCAGAGCACACGGTTTCACCAGGATACACGGAGTCAGCAGGATACACTGGGCCACCAGGGTACACGGGGTCACCAGGTTACACGGGGTCACCAGGGTACACGGGGTCACCAGGGTACACGGGGTCACCAGGGTACATTGGGTCACCACGATACTCGGGGTCAACAGGAAACACGGGGTCACCTCGGTACACGGGGTCACCAGTGTTCACAGGGTCACCAGGATAAACGGGGTCACCTCGGTACATGGGGTCACCAGGATACATGGGTTCGCAAGGGTACACGGTTTCACCGGGGTACACGGAGTCGCCAGTGTGTACGGGCTCACCAGGATACATGGGCTCACCAGGGTACACGGGGTCACCAGGATACACGGGGTCACCAGAGTACATGGTGTCACCAAGGTACACGGGGTCACCAAATAAACAATGTCAGCAGGGTACACGGGGTCATTGGGGTAAACTGGGTCACCAAGGTACAAGGGGTCACCAGAGTACACGGTGTCACCAGGGTACACAGGGTCACCAGAGTACACGGTGTCACCAGGGTACACGGGGTCAGGAGGGTACAGTGGGTTATCCAGGTACATGGGGTCACCAGAGCACACGGTGTCACCAGGATACACGGTGTCAGCAGGATACATTGGGTCACCAGGGTACACAGGTTCACCAGGTTACATGGGGTCACCAGGGTACAAAGGGTCACCAGAGTACATTGGGTCACCACGATACTCGGGGTCACCAGGATACACGGTGTCACCAGGGTAAACGGTGTCACCAGGGTACACGGCGTCACCAGGGTACACGGGATCACTAGAGTACACGGCATCACCAGGATACACTGGATCACCAGGGTACACAGGGTCACAAGGATACACTGTGTCACCGGGGTACACGGGATAACCAGAGTAGACGGGGTCACCAGGTTACACGAGGTCACCAGAGTATACAGCGTCACCAGGATACACGGGGTCACCAGAGTACACGGTTTCACCAGGGTAAACTGGGTCACCAGGATACATGGGGTCACCAGAGTACACGTGTCACCAGGGCACATGTGGTCACCAGGGTACACTGGGTCACTAGAGTACACAGGCCACCAGGGTACATGGGGTCACCAGGGTACACTGGGTTACCAGGGTACACGGGGTCACCAGAGTACACGGTGCCATCAGGATACATGGAGTCAGCAGGATACACTGGGTCACCAGGGTAGACGGGGTCACCAGGGTTCACTGGGTCACCAGAGTGCACGGAGTCACCAGGATACACTGGGTCACCAGAGTACATGACGTCACCAGGATACACGGGTTCAGCAGAGTACATGGTGTCACCATGTTACACGTGGTCACCAGAGTAAAAGGTGTCCCAAGGCTACACGGGGTCACGAGGGTACACTGAGTCACCAAGGTACACGGGGTCACCAGAATACACGGTGTCACCAGGGTACACGGGGTCACCAGAGTACACGGTGTCACCAGGGTAGAGTGGTCATGAGTGTACACTGGGTCACCAGGATATATGGCGTCACCAGATTATATGGTGTCACCAGGGTACACTGGGTCACCAGGATACACGGGGTCACCAGAGTACATGGGGTCACCAGGTTACACGCAGCAGTGTACACGGGGTCACCAGGGTACACTGGGTCACCAAGGAACATGGGGTCACAAGAGCACACGGTGTCACCAGGATACACGGAGTCAGCAGGATACATTGGGTCACCAGGGTACACAGGCTCACCAGGTTGCACGGGGTCACCAGGGTACACGGGGTCACCAGAGTACATTGGGTCACCACGATACTCGGGGTCACCATGATACACGGGGTCACCTCAGTTCAAGGGGTCACCAGTGTACACGGGGTCACCAGGATACATGGGGTCACCTCGGTACACGGGGTCAGCAGGATACACGGGGTCACCAGGATACACGGGGTCACCTCGGTACACGGGGTCAGCAGGATACACGGGGTCACCAGGATACACGGGGTCACCTCAGTTCACGGGGTCACCAGTGTACACGGGGTCACCAGGATACATGGGGTCATCTCGGTACACGGGGTCAGCAGGATACACGGGGTCGCGAGGGTACACGGTTTCACCGGGGTACACGGAGTCGCCAGTGTATTCGGGCTCACCAGGATACATGGGGTCACCAGGTTGCACGGGGTTACCAGGATACACGGGGTCACCAGCGTACATGGTGTCACCAAGGTACACGGGGTCACCAAATAAACGGTGTCACCAGGGTACACGGGGTCATTTGGGTAAACTGGGTCACCAAGGTACAAGGGGTCACCAGAGTACACGGTGCCACCAGGGTACACAGGGTCACCAGAGTACACGGTGTCACCAGGGTACACGGGGTCACAAGGTTATAGTGGGTCACCAAGGTACATGGGGTCACCAGAGCACACGGTGTCACCAGGATACACGGTGTCAGCAGGATACATTGGGTCACCAGGGTACAGAGGGTCACCAGGGTACACGGTATCGCCAGGGTACACGGCGTCACCAGGGTACATGGGATCGCCAGAGTACACGGCATTAGCAGAATACACTGGATCACCAGGGTACACAGGGTCACAAGGATACACTGGGTCACCAGGGTACACAGGATAACCAGAGTAGACGGGGTCACCAGGCTACACGAGGTAACCAGATTATACAGCATCACCAGGATACACAGGGTCACCAGAGTACACGGTGTCACCAGGGTCCATGGGGTCACCAGGGTACACTGGGTCACTAGAGTACACAGGCCACCAGGGTACATGGGGTCACCAGGGTACACTGGGTCACCAGGGTACACGGGGTCACCAGAGTACACGGTGTCACCAGGATACATGGAGTCAGCAGGATACACTGGTTCACCAGGGTACACGGGGTCACCAGGGTACACTGGGTTACCAGAGTGCACGGAGTCACCAGGTACACTGGGTCACTAGAATACATGACGTCACCAGGATACACGGGGTCACCAGAGTACATGGTGTCACCAGGGTACACGGGGTCACCAGAGTAAAAGGTGTCCCCAGGGTACATGGGGTCACGAGGGTACACTGAGTCACCAAGGTACACGGGGTCACCAGAATACACGGTGTCACCAGTGTACATGGGGTCACCAGAGTACACGGTGCCACCAGGGTCGATGTGGTCATGAGGATACACTGGGTCACCAAGGTACATGGGGTCACCAGAGCAAACGGTGTCACCAGGATACATGGAGTCAGCAGGATACATTGGGTCACCAGGGTACACAGGGTCACCAGGTTACACGGGGTCACCAGGGTACACAGGTTCACCAGAGTACATTGGGTCACCATGATACTCGGGGTCACCAGGATACACGGTATCACCAAGATACACGGTGTCACGAGGGTACACGGCGTCACCAGAGTACACGGAATCACCAGAGTACACAGCGTCACCAGGATACACTGGATCACCAGGCTACAAAGGGTCACAAGGATTCACTGGGTCACCGGGGTACACGGGATCACCAGAGTACACGGGGTCACCAGGATACACGGGGTCTCCAGGCTACATGGTGTTACCACAGTACATGGTGTCACAAGGATAAACGGGGTCACCAGAGTACACAGGTCTCCAGGGTACACGGGGTCACCAGGGTACACTAGGTCATCAGGGTACACAAGGTCACCAGAGTACGCGGCATCACCAGAATACACGGGGTCACCAGACTACACAGTGTCACCAGGTTACATGGGGTCACCAGGGTACACTGGGTCACCAGGATACATGGGGTCTCCAGATTATATGGTGTCACCAGGCTACACTGGGTCACAAGGATACACGGGGTCACCAGAGTACACGGGGTCACCAGGGTACACGCACCAGGGTACACGGGGTCACCAGGGTACATTGGGTCACCAAGGAACATGGGGTCACTATTATGTCCGTGAATGATTGAGACACGGACAGCAGGAGTTGAACAAAACAAGTCTTTACTGATTGAAGTCAATCGGGAAACCGAAAACACAGAGGCTCACTAGCGCCTATTATACAGGGGTGGTCACTGCTGGTACTGCAGTCTGAGACCAGTTATTCTCTTAAAGGTACATACACAACAATTCCTCCCCTTTTAGATAAACAGTACATAACATTCATTTAACAACTAAATGATAACTAAATACAATCACAATTACGGTTGCTAGATACATTGGTTAAGTTTAAGCAATTATAAGTTCAGTCTTTGAGGAGGCTTCCTGATTCTGTCTGGATAACGCCTCTTTGGGGTATCAGGTTCTTCTGGCAAGGTTGAGTCGGGATCAATGTCGTTGTTTGGTTCATCTGCTTACAATATCACCGATTCTGCGGTAGCTGCAATTGGTACGTCGATTTCATTGCCAGGTGTATCAGATCGTGGTGTGGAGTTGACGTTTTCCAGTGACTCTAGAATCTGGTCAGCATGGCATCTTACAATGCTCTCTCCAACGTCCACGGTATACATGAGAGGTCCTTGCCGTGTACAAATCGTTCCTGGCTGCCATTTCTCAGTGCGGTAGTCCCGGGCCAAAACTGGTTGACCTATCTTAAAACTCCTGGTCGGCCTTTCATTCATATTCTGAAACTGCCTGTTCTCCACATCTCTTCGGAAGTTTGGCTTAACCAAATCCAAGCGGCATCGTAGTCTTCGATTGAAGAACATCATGGCTGGAGTTTGGTTGGTAACCGCATGTGTCGCATTCCGGTAGGCAAACAAGAAGTTGTCCACCTTGTGTTGTAGGGGTATATCTTCATTACACATTGCCTTGATAGCCTTCTTGAATGTTTGAACAAACCTCTCGGCCAATCCATTAGTGGCTGGATGATATGGGGCAGATATGTAATGCTTAATTGTTCTTTAAGAACCTCCGGAACTCTTCAGACACAAACTGTGGTCCATTGTCAGAGCAAATCTGTTCAGGCAGCCCATTCCTGGCGAATATGGTTCGTATAACTGTGATAGTTTTTTCCGTGGTGGTTGAGGACATTTTTATTACCTCTGGCCACTTTGAATGTACATCCACCGCAATTAAAAACATCGAGTCCATGAAGGGACCAGCAAAATCAATGTGCACCCTTTGCCATGGAGATGAGGGCCACTCCCATGGATGCAGAGGAGCTTGTGGTGGGGCGTTTTGGACCTTCTGGCATCCTGCACAGCTCTTGGTCATCTCTTCGATTTCTCTATCGATTCCCGGCCACCACACAAACGCTCTGGCTAAGTTCTTCATTTTTACCCCACCCAGATGACCCTCATGAAGCTCATTGAGCACTCTATCCGTCAACTTAGGTGGAATTACTACACTGGATCCACACATCAAGGTTCCTCTGCACACTGACAGCTGTTCTCTTCTCGGCGAGAATGCTGGCAGCAGTGGTTCGCCATGTGCTGGCCATCCCTTCACCGTTAAATCATAGACCCGTGATAGTGTCGGGTCATTCCGTGTTTCCTTTTCTATGTTTGCACTCGCCACAGGGAGACATTCGACTATGGTCGAGTGGAATAACTCCATTGGATCCACTGCAAGGTCTTCTTCTTCCACCGTCAGCAACGGTAGGCCTGACAATCCATCAGCATTCCCATGCTGTTTAGTTCCTTTGTACTCGATGTCATATTGGTGTGCCCCTAGGAAAAGGGACCACCTCTGCAGCCGTTGTGCTTTCATTATCGGTACGCCCTTCTGAGGGTTGAAAATGGAGACAAGAGGTTGATAATCGGTTAGTAGAGTAAATTTTTGACCATGCAGGTAGTGATTGAACTTCTTCACCCCCCACACTAGGCTGAGGGCCTCTCTGTCAATCTGGGTGTAGTTACGCTCGGCAGAAGTTAACGAGCGTGACGCAAAAGCTATCGGCCTCTCTAAGCCATCAAGGAATTTATGTGACAGTACCGCCCCAATGCCATAGGGAGACGCATCACACGCCAGTCTGATTGGCAGTGCTGGGTTGTAGTGAGCCAATACTTCTCTTGAAGTGATTAAGTCCTTACTCTTCGGAAAGGCCCGCTTACAATCATTGCTCCATTTCCATGCTACTCCCGTTCGTAGCAGGGCGTTCAGTGGGTGCAGAATTGTTGACAAATTCAGCAAAAACTTATGGTAGTAATTCACCAATCCGAGGAATGACCTCAGTTGCGACACATTTTCAGGCGCTGGGGCCTTAACAACCGCTTCAATTTTGTCAGGGGACTTATGTAACCCCTCTTCATCAATCACGTGTCCACAATACGATATCTGTTCCTTAAAAAACTCGCACTTGGGGCGGGTGGCTCGTAGCCCATGTTCCCGTAGTCTAGTGAGCACCTGTTCTAGGTTGCTAAGGTGTTCACTGTCATCTTCACCTGTCACTAGGATGTCGTCCAAGTAACACTGAGTCCCCGGAATCCCTTGCAGGACTTGTTCCATCACTCTTTGCCATATCGCCGGAGCCGATGCTACTCCAAATACCAATCGATGATACTGGTAAAGACCTTTGTGAGTGTTTATCGTGAGATACTTCCTAGAGGATTCTTCAACCTCCATCTGCAAATATGCTTGTGCTAGGTCAATTTTTGTAAAATGCTTCCCTCCAGACAGTGAGGCGAAGATGTCTTCTATCCTTGGAAGAGGATATTGTACTGTGTGAAGGACTGGGTTCACCGTCACCTTGAAATCCCCACAGATGCGAACCTTCCTTGGCTCCTCAGACTTATTGCTTAACGTTTTCTTCATGACAGGAACGATGGGTGTCGCCCACTCACTCCAGTCGACCTTAGACAACACGCCTGCCTTCTCCAGATTCTCCAGCTCTGCCTCGATGGCTGGGCGAATTGCATATGGTACCGGTCTTGCTTTAAAAACTTGGGAATTGCATTCTCTTCTATTTTTATCGAGGCGGTTACGCCTTTAAGAGTGCCCAGTTCTTGTTGAAATGCCTCTTTGGCGTTAGCTAAGATTGGTGACAATCGTCCAGGAGTGACGTCGTCATCTTTTTTACCGTCCACCGTCATTGCATGAATGGAGTGCCAATCTAAGCTTATCTTCCTGATCCATTCACGTCCCAATAATGGTGGTCCACCATTTTGCAGTATGTAGAGATACAATTTCCGTATTTTCTTGCCGTTGTATTCGACAGGCACCCTTATTTTTCCTCTGGGGTATACTTTTTGCCCCATATACGTCGTCAAGACGATGGATGTCTCTCTCAAGGGTATGTGTGAGAATAGCCGCTCGTAGTCTCGTCGATTCATGACGGTTAGCGCTGATCCTGTATCCAATTCCATTTTAACTTGGGACCCTGCTATCGTGAGGGTGACCCAAATAGTTCGGTGATCCTCTTTTGCGATTACATTGTGAAGTTTGAGACAGCTTAGTCTCCTGTTCCCGCATTCACTATCGCTCATCTGGTCTTCGGAACTACTGTCCGTCATCTTTTGTACTTTCTTGTATGGTTCCTTAGTAGCCTTTTTGTTGTCGCTGGTCTTCTTCCCAGACCTGCAAACTCGTGCAATGTCATAGAGTCATAGAGTCATAGAGTTTTACAGCACAGAAAGAGGCCCTTCGACCCATCGTGTCTGCGCCGCCCATCCATCCCTGTCCAGTCTAATCCCATTTTCCAGCATTTGGTCCATAGCCTTGTATGCAATGGCATTTCAAGTGCTCATCCAAATGCTTCTTGAATGTTGTGAGGGTTCCTGCCTCCACCACCCTTTCAGGCATTGAGTTCCACATTCCAACCACCCTCTGGGTGAAAAAGTTCCTCCTCAAATCCCCTCTAAATCTCCTGCCCCTTACCCTGAATCTATGCCCCCTTGTTATTGACCCCCCCACTAAGGGGAAAAGTTCCTCTTTATCTACCCTATCTATGCCCCTCATTATTTTGTACACCTCAATCAGGTCCCCCCTCAGCCTTCTCTGCTCCAAGGAAAACAACTCCAGCCTGTCCAGCCTCTCTTCATAGCTGAGGCGCTCCATCCCAGGTAACATCCTGGTGAATCTTCTCTGCACCCTCTCCAAAGCACTCACATCCTTCCTATAGTGAGGCGACCAGAACTGCACACAGTACTCCAGCTGTGGCCTCACCAGCGTTTTGTACAGCTCCATCATAACCTCCCTGCTCTTATATTCTATGCCTCGGCTAATGAAGGCAAGTATCCCATATGCCTTTTTAACCACCTTATCTACCTGCTCCGCTGCCTTCAGGGATCTATGTACATGTACACCAAGGTCCCTCTGACCCTCTGTACTTCCTAGGGTCCTACCACTCATTGTGTATTCCCTTGCCTTATTTGTCCGTCCAAAAAGCATCACCTCGCACTTTCCAGGGTTAAATTCCATTTGCCACTTTTCCGCCCATCTGACCAACCCGTTTATATCGTCCTGTAGCCGGAGGCTTTCCTCCTCGCAATTTACCACCCCACCAATTTTCGTGTCATCTGCGAACTTACTGATCATACCTTTTACATTCTCATCCAAATCATTTATGTAGATCACAAACAATAAGGGACCCAGCACCGATCCCTGAGGTACCCCACTGGACACAGGCTTCCAGTCACAAAAGCAACCTTCGACCATCACCCTCTGCCTCCTGCCACTCAGCCAGTTTAGGATCCAACGCGCCAAGGCACCCTGGATCCCATGGGCTCTTACCTTCTTGACCAGTCTCCTATGTGTCCCATCTTTCCGCATTGCCTGCATATTTTGTCTTTGGACCAGCAGTCCTTCTGGTCATGGTTAGTTCTGCCGCAGCGATAACATTTTGCAAATCCCCGTGTCATTTCGTGGGTACCGTATTCCTGTGGCTTTTGTTGAATTTCCGCAGCTCCCCTGGCTGCTGCTTCGTACGATACTGCCACGCTGAAAGCCTTATCTAGCGTCAGCTCTTTCTCTGAGAGTAACTTCTTCTGTGTTCCTTCACTCAGGAGTCCACAGACAAATTTGTCCCGTAGGGTATCTGCCAGTCCTGCTCCAAACTGGCAGTGCTTTGATAGATTGCGTAGTTCTGTAAGGTACTCAGCATTGCTCTCATCTTTATGCTGGGTTCTCCTGTGAAATTTAAATCCTTCTGCTATCAACAGCGGTGCAGGGTTTGGTGTTTCTGTCGGACAGCAACAATTTCGTTAAAACTCTTCGCCTTCGGTTTGGCTGGAATAATCAGGTCCCGCAATAGGCCGTACATTCTAGCGCCCATTAATTTTAGCAATACCGATGCCTTTTTCTCATCGGCTATTTCGTTTGCCTCGCAATATACCTCGACTCTTTCCACATACGTGGTCCAGTCTTCTATTGTATTATCAAAGGCAGTGATACAGTCAGTCTTTGGCATCTTGAAAATCTAAAATGGCGCCTCCCGCGCTTTGCCTTCTTCCCCGATTTAACAAAATGGTGCCTCCTGCGCTTTGCCTTCTTCCCCGCTGATTAAGATGGCGCCTCCCGCGCTTTGCCTTCTTCCCCGCTTTTGCTAGCGCTGCTTTCCGCGGTTCCCGTTGCAACCTGCAGCTCCTCGCGGTTTCTTGTGCGTTTAATATTTCTTTTTTTTATTATTTTCCCGTCGTGGAACAACCCTGTGGGACTCTTGCCTCCCTCTTCTCGGGTCTATATGCAGCCCGGCTTCGTAGCACCGGCCGCGCCCTGTGTGCTCCACCCTCCTCTCTCTCCTCTTCCCGACAACGCTGCTCGGCCCCGTTGCAAGCCACCCGCTCGAGTTCGCGAACGCCGCAGCCCAGGAAGGATCAGTGTACTACCTGCCACCAGCCCGATTAGCTGAAGCACCGTCGACAGGAACCAGGCCCCGCTTTCGACAGCTTCTCCAGCAATCTTCAACTTCGCTAACACAGGGGCAGATGCCCACGGTCAATGCCCGTTTCTACTGCTCCTTTCTTCCTTCTGGCCTCGACCTCTGCTCACTTTGCTGCAGGAATGGATCCCAGGAGGTGGTGCAGACTGTAGGTAAGTTCGTATCTGCTCGTCGCCAGTATTATGTCCGTGAATGATTGAGACACGGACAGCAGGAGTTGAACAAAACAAGTCTTTACTGATTGAAGTCAATCGGGAAACTGAAAACACAGAGGGTCACTAGCGCCTTTTATACAGGGGTGGTCACTGCCGGTACTGCAGTCTGAGACCAGTTATTCTCTTAAAGGTACATACACAACAGTCACCAGAGCACACGGTGTCACCAGGATACACGGAGTCAGCAGGATACACTGGGTCACCAGGGTACACAGGGTCACCAGGTTACACGGGGTCACCAGAGTACATTGGGTCACCACGATACACGGGGGCACCAGGATACACGGGGTCACCTCGGTGCACGGGGTCACCAGTTTACATGGGGTTACCAGGATACACGGGGTCACCTCGGCACACGGGGTCACCAGGATACATGGGGTCACAAGGGTTCACGGTTTCACCGGGGTACATGGAGTCGCCAATGTATACGGGCTCACCAGGATACATGGGGTCACCAGGGTACATGGTGTCACCAAGGTACATGGGGTCACCAAATAAACGGTGTTGCCAGGGTATACGGGGTCATTAGGGTAAACCGGGTCACCAAGGTACACGGGGCCACCAGAGTACACGGTGTCACCAGGGTACACAGGGTCACCAGAGTACACGGTGTCACCAGGGTACACGGGGTCACGAGGGTACAGTGGGACACCAAGGTACATGGGGTCACCAGAGCACACGGTGTCACCAGGATACACGGTGTCAGCAGGATACATTGGGTCACCAGGGTACACAGGGTCACCAGGTTACATGGGGTCACCAGGGTACACAGGGTCACCAGAGTACATTGGGTCACCACGATATTCGGGGTCACCAGGGTACATGGTGTCACCAGGGTACATGGCATCACCAGGGTACACGGGATCACCAGAGTACACGGCATCACCAGGATACACTGGATCACCAGGGTACAAAGGGTCACAAGGATACACTGGGTCACCGGGGTACACAGGATAACCAGAGTAGACGGGGTCACCAGGATACACGAGGTCACCAGAGTATACAGCGTCACCAGGGTACATGGGGTCACCAGAGTACACGTGTCACCAGGTTACATGGGGTCACCAGGGTGCACTGGGTCACTAGAGTACACAGGCCACCAGGGTACATGGGGTCACCAGGGTACACTGGGTCACCAGGGTACACGGGGTCACCAGAGTACACGGTTTCATCAGGATACATGGAGTCAGCAGGATACACTGGGTCACCAGGGTACACGGGGTTACCAGGGTACACTGGGTCACCAGAGTGCACGGAGTCACCAGGATACACTGGGTCACCAGAGTACATGACGTCACCAGGACACACGGGGTCACCAGATTACATGGTGTCACCAGGGTACATGGGGTCACCAGAGTAAAAGGTTTCCCCAGGGTACACGGGGTCACGAGGGTACACTGAGTCACCAAGATACAACGGGTCACCAGAATACACGGTGTCACCAGGGTACACGGGGTCACCAGAGTACACGGTGTTACCAGGGTAGACAGGGTCACGAGGGTACACTGGGTCACCAGGATACATGTGGTCACCAGATTATATGGTGTCACCAGGGTACACTGGGTCACCAGAGTACATTGGGTCACCACGATACTCGGGGTCACCAGGATACACGGGGTCACCTCGGTTCACGGGGTCACCAGTCTACACGGGGTCACCAGGATACATGGGGTCACCTCGGTACATGGGGTGACCAGGATACACGGGGTCGCAAGCTACACGGTTTCACCGGGGTACACGGAGTCGCCAGTGTATACGGGCTCACCAGCATATATGGGGTCACCAGGGTACACGGGGTCACCAGGATACACGGGGTCACCAGCAAACATGGTGTCACCAAGGTACACGGGGTCACCAAATAAACGGTGTCACCAGGGTACACAGGGTCACCAGAGTACACGGTGTCACCAGTGTCACGAGGGTACAGTGGGTCACCAAGGTACATGGGGTCACCAGAGCACACGGTGTCACCAGGATACACGGTGTCAGCAGGATACATTGGGTCACCAGGGTACACAGGGTCACCAGGTTACATGGGGTCACCAGGGTAAACAGGGTCACCAGAGTACATTGCGTCACCACGATACTCGGGGTCGCCAGGATACAAGGTGTCACCAGGGTACACGGTGTCACCAGGGTACATGGCATCACCAGGGTACATGGGATCACCAGAGTACACGGCATCACCAGGATACACTGGATCGGCAGGGTACACAGGGTCACAAGGATACACTGGGTCACCGGGGTACACAGGATAACCAGAGTAGACGGGGTCACCAGGATACACGAGGTCACCAGAGTATACAGCGTCATCAGGATACACGGAGTCTCCAGAGTACACGGTTTCACCAGGGTACACTGGATCACCAGGATACATGGGGTCACCAGAGTACACGTGTCACCATAGTACATGGGGTCACCATGGTACACTGGGTCACTAGATTACACAGGCCACCAGGGTACATGGGGTCACCATGGTACACTGGGTCACCAGGGTACACGGGGTCACCAGAGTACACGGTGTCATCAGGATACATGGAGTCAGCAGGATACACTGGGTCACCAGGGTACACGGGGTCATCAGGGTACACTGGGTCACCAGAGTGCACGGAGTCACCAGGATACACTGGGTCACCAGAGTACATGACGTCACCAGGACACACGGGGTCACCAGATTACATGGTGTCACCAGGGTACACGGGGTCACCAGAGTAAAATGTGCCACAGGGTACATGGGGTCACGAGGGTACACTGAGTCACCAAGATACAAGGGGTCACCAGAATACACGGTGTCACCAGGGTACACGGGATCACCAGAGTACACGGTGTCACCAGGGTAGACAGGGTCACGAGGGTCCACTGGGTCACCAGGATACATGGGGTCACCAGATTATATGGTGTCACCAGGGTACACTGGGTCACCAGGATACACGTGGTCACCAGAGTACATGGGGTCACCAGGGTACACGCACCAGGGTACACGGGGTCACCAGGGTACACTGGGTCAGCAAGGTACATGGGGTCACCAGATCACATGGTGTCACCAGGATACACAGAGTCAGCAGGATACACTGGGTCACCAGGGTACAGAGGGTCATAGGTTACACAGGGTCACCAGGGTACACGGGGTCACCAGAGTACATTGGGTCACCACGATACTCGGGGTCACCAGGATATACGGGGTCACCTCGGTTCACGGGGTCACCAGTGTACACGGGGTCACCAGGATACATGGGGTCACCTCGGTACAAGGGGTCACCAGGATACACGGGGTCACCAGCATACATGGTGTCACCAAGGTACACGGGGTCACCAAATAAACCGTGTCACCAGGGTACACGGGGTCATTACGGTAAACTGGGTCACCAAGGTACACGGGGTCACCAGAGTACACGGTGTCACCAGGGTACACAGGGTCACCAGAGTACATGGTGTCACCAGTGTCACGAGGGTACAGTGGGTCACCAAGTTACATGGGGTCACCAGAGCACACGGTGCCACCAGGATACACGGTGTCAGCAGGATACATTGGGTCACCAGGGTACACAGGTTCACCAGGTTACATGGGGTCACCAGGGTACACAGGGTCACCAGAGTACATTGCGTCACCACGATACTCGGGGTCACCAGGATACACGGTGTCACCAGGGTACACGGTGTCACCAGGGTACATGGCATCACCAGGGTACACGGGATCACCAGAGTACACGGCATCACCAGGATACACTGGATCAGCAGGGTACACAGGGTCACAAGGATACACTGGGTCACCGGGGTACACAGGATAACCAGAGTAGACGGGGTCACCAGGATACACGAGGTCACCAGAGTATACAGCGTCATCAGGATACACGGGGCCTCCAGAGTACATGGTTTCACCAGGGTACACTGGATCACCAGGATACATGGGGTCACCAGAGCACACTTGTCACCATAGTACATGGGGTCACCATGGTACACTGGGTCACTAGATTACACAGGCCACCAGGGTACATGGGGTCACCAGGGTACACTGGGTCACCAGGGTACACGGGGTCACCAGAGTACACGGTGTCATCAGGATACATGGAGTCAGCAGGGTACACTGGGTCACCAGGGTACACGGGGTCACCAGGGTACACTGGGTCACCAGAGTGCACGGAGTCACCAGTATACATTGGGTCACCAGAGTACATGACGTCATCAGGACACACGGGGTCACCAGATTACATGGTATCACCAGGGTACACGGGGTCACCAGAGTAAAAGGTGTCCCCAGGGTACACGGCGTCACGAGGGTACACTGAGTCACCAAGATACAAGGGGTCACCAGAATACACAGTGTCACCAGGGTACACGGGGTTGTAAAGTCTGTGGGTTGTATAGCGAAGTAATACACAGACTACAAGAGTAACTTAAACAGGACTTTACTATTCGAAGGTCAGGGCGAATCTGCCCAATAAATTCTGCCACAGCACTTATATACCGGTGTGGTCACCGTCGGTATTACAGTATACAGCAGCCAGGATAAAGTAGTGCCACACCTAAAATAGTTCTCTTAAAGGTGGACGGTTACATACAATAGTTCTCTTAAAGGTAGAACAGTTACATACACTACAATCCTCCCTTTTTAGCTTACAACATACTTATTCCCCATTAACATAACATCATAACATATCCAACTTCATGTTACAACAGTTCACAGAGGTAGTCTCTGCGGAAACAGTTCACAGATTCAGTCTCTGCGGGAAACAGTTCACAGATTCAGTCTCTGATCTTCTTGACTCGGTCCGGACCACGCCCCTGTGGTGTAGTCGGGTCACCTTGCAAGAGGGACTCACCCCATAGTCCTTCCCTAGACTTAACAGCTTTACTTCCATCACTTCTGAACCAGCATTGCTGACTTTTTTAAAACAAACAAAAAACAGTTGGATTGCCTTGGGAAATTTTCCTACTTTCCAACTGATTTGGCTCCGTTCGGGGGACCACGTGTGTGATCGGGTAGAGGTAATAATGGTTCAGATGGTTATCATCTTCTGCTTCGTCTTTTCCTTTTTTGCTTCTTGGAGACTCTCGGGGCTCCATTGTCAGCTGCCAGCTGTAACGCCACCATCTCCCTATGTTCCTTAGACTTTAAGTGATTAAGTCATGGCAGTAGAGCTCGGACCTGTGTCATGCTCCTCCTGTAACATGTGGGAAATCAGGGACGCTTCCTGTGTCCCTGACGACTATGTGTGCGGGAAGTGTGTCCAGCTGCAGCTCATGTGGGACCGCATGACGGC
The DNA here is from genome assembly GCF_052327205.1 of Somniosus microcephalus. Lineage (NCBI taxonomy): Eukaryota > Metazoa > Chordata > Chondrichthyes > Squaliformes > Somniosidae > Somniosus > Somniosus microcephalus. The sequence goes on along the minus strand of NC_140987.1, from coordinate 324,069,831 downwards.
CCTTGAGCTGCAGATGGACTCACTTTGGAGCATCCACGATTCTGAGAGGGGTGTGGATAGCACATTTAGTGAGTTGGTCACACCGCAGGTTAAGGCCAGCGTAGACAGTACATGGGTGACCAAAAGGCAGAGCAAGGGCAGGAAGGTAGTGCAGAAATCCCCTGGGGTTGTCTCCCTTAGCAACAGGTTCACCGTCTTAGGTACTGTTGTCGGGGGGGGTGACGCATCGGGGGAAGGCACCAGCAGCCAGGCTCATGGCACCATGACTGGCTCTGTTGCAAAGAAGGGAGGGAAAAAGAGTGGCAGGGCTATAGTAATAGGGGATTCGATTGTAAGGGGAATAGATAGGGGTTTCTGTGGTCGCGACCGAGACTCCAGGATGGTATGTTGCCTCCCTGGTGCAAGGGTCAAGGATGTCTCGGCGCGGGTGCAGAACATTCTGGAGGGGGAGGGGGAACAGCCAGTTGTCGTGATACATGTTGGTACCAACGACGTAGCTAAAAAAAGGGAAGAGGTCCTACAAGTAGAATTTAGGGAGTTAGGAGCCAAGCTAAAAAGTAGGACCTCGAAGGTAGTAATCTCTGGATTACTACCAGTGCCACGTGCTAGTAAGAGTACAGAGAACAGGATAGTTAGGCTAAATACGTGGCTTGAGCAGTGGTGTAAGAGGGAGGGTTTTAAATTTTTGAGGCATTGGAACCAGTTTTGTGGTAGGTGTGACCTATACAAAAGGGACGGTCTACACCTGTGCAGAGATGGAACTGATGTTCTCGGGGTAATTTTTGATAAAGCAGTTCGGGAGCATTTAAACTAGTATGGCAGGGGGCTAGAAACCTATGTAGTGAAATAGAGGAAAGTGAAAGGCAGACAGAAATAAATGGTAAAAGGGTGAGGAACAAAAAACAAAGGGCCAAACTAATTCATAAAAAATGTGAGCATAAAAAAAGCCTGAGGGTTTTATACCTTAATGCGAGAAGCATCAGGAACAAGGTAGATGAATTAGCTGTGGAAATAGAGGTTAATAATTATGATCTAATTGGGATTACGGAAACATGGTTGCAGGGTGAGCAGGGCTGGGAGCTTAACATACAGGGGTATTCAGTATTTAGGAAGGATCGACAAAAAAGAAAGGGAGGAGGGGTAGCATTGCTAGTAAAAGAGGGGATAAATGCAATTGAAAGGAAGGATATTAACTCAGTTAATACAGAATCTATATGGGTGGAGCTAAGAAATAGCGAGGGGCGAAAAACATTAATAGGAGTGGTATATAGGCCTCCAAATAGTAAAATAGAGGTTAGTGAGGGCATCACGAGGGAAATTAGAGAAGCGTGCAATAAGAGCACAGCTGTCATCATAGGTGACTTTAACTTACATATAGATTGGACTAGCCTAATCAGTAAAAATAATGAGGAGGAGGAATTCCTTGAGTGTTTAAGGGATGGTTATCTGGATCAATATGTCGAGGAACCAACTCGGGAACAGGCTATATTGGACTGGGTACTGTGCAATGAGAAGGGACTAATCAGTAATCTTGTTGTACGGGGACCCTTGGGTCAGAGCGATCATAACATGATCGATTTCTCACTCGAAATGGAGAGCGAAGAAATTGACTCAGAGACTAAGGTCCTGAATTTAAACAAGGGGAATTATGATGCCATGAGACGGGAACTGAGTAGGTCTGATTGGACAACGTTCCTGAGAGGACTGGAGGTAGATAAACAATGGCAAACATTTAAAGATAGAATGACAAAATTGCAAAAATTGTGTATACCAATCTGGCATAAAAGGAAATCTAAAAAGGTGACTCAACCGTGGATAACAGGGGAAATTAGAGACAGCATAAAATCCAAAGATAGGGCGTATAAAATAGCCAAAAAAAGCGCCAGAGCGGAAGATTGGGAACAGTTTAAGATAGAGCAAAGGAGGGCAAAGGGCATGATCAAGAGGGGCAAAATAGCTTACGAAAACAAGCTGGCGGAAAATATAAAAACTAACTCCAAAAGCTTTTATAAATATATCAAAAGGAAAAGACTGGTGAAAACCAAAGTTGGTCCATTGCAGTCAGATACGGGGGAATATATAATGGGAAATAAGGAAATGGCAGATCAACTAAATGCATACTTTGGGTCAGTCTTTACGAAGGAAGACACAAAAAACCTCCCTGGGATATCGGGAAAAATAGGGACATTGGCAAAGGAGGAACTGACGCAAATCAATATCTCTAAGGATATGGTGTTAAGGAAGCTAAAGGGATTGAAGGTGGACAAATCCCCAGGGCCTGATAACATGCATCCTAGGGTACTGAAGGAGGTGGCCCTAGAGATAGCGGATGCACTAAGGATGATTTTTCAGAATTCATTAGACTCGGGAACAGTGCCGATGGATTGGAGGGTAGCTAACGTTACCCCACTATTCAAAAAGGGGGGTAGGGAAAAAGCAGGTAATTACAGACCTGTAAGCCTTACATCAGTTGTGGGCAAAATGCTGGAGTCCATCATTAAGGATGAAATAGCGGAGCACTTAGCAAATGGGGACAGGATAGGACAGAGTCAACATGGATTTACAAAGGGTAAATCGTGCTTGACTAATCTATTGGAATTTTTTGAGGGAGTAACTGGTAGAATAGATGGGGGAGAGCCAGTAGATGTGGTGTACCTGGACTTCCAAAAGGCCTTCGATAAGGTCCCACATAAAAGATTAGCATGGAAAATTGAGGCTCATGGGATAAAGGGGAAAGTTTTGGCGTGGATAGGGAACTGGCTGTCAGATAGAAAACAGAGAGTTGGAATAAACGGCTCATTTTCTGAATGGCAGGCAGTAACAAGTGGGGTACCACAGGGATCTGTCCTGGGCCCCCAGCTGTTCACAATTTACATTAATGACCTGGATCAGGGAGTCGGATGCAGCATTTCCAAATTTGCAGACGACACTAAACTAGGAGGTGGGGTGGGCTCAGAGGAAGAGACCAGGAAGCTCCAGAGCGATTTGGACAGACTGGGCGATTGGGCGGATAAATGGCAGATGCACTATAATGTGGACAAGTGCGAAGTTATCCACCTTGGGTGCAGGAACGGGAGGGCAAATTATTATTTAAATGGCAATAGATTGGGAGAGGGGGAAGTACAGAGAGACCTGGGTGTTCTTGTACACCAGTCACTGAAGGCGAGCATGCAGGTGCAACAGGCGGTCAAGAAGGCAAACGGTATGCTGGCCTTCATAGCAAAAGGGTTAGAATACAGGAACAGGGATACCTTGCTGCAGCTGTACAGGGCACTGGTGAGACCACACCTCGAGTACTGTGTACAGTTTTGGTCGCCTCATCTGAGGAAGGATGTTCTTGCCATGGAGGGGGTGCAGCGGCGATTCACCAGGCTGATACCAGGAATGGCGGGAATGACCTATGAGGAGAGACTATGTAGTTTAGGGATGTACACACTGGAGTTTAGAAGATTGAGAGGGGACCTCATAGAAGTGTATAAAATTCTGACAGGTCTAGACAGACTGGATGCAGAAGGAATGTTTCCCTTGGCGGGTGAGAACAGAACTAGAGGACATAATTTAAGGATAAGGGCTAAACCATTTAGGACAGAGATGAGGGGGAATTTCTTCACTCAGAGAGTGGTGAACCTGTGGAACTCATTGCCACAGAGGGCAGTGTACGCCAGCTCATTAAATATATTTAAGAGGGAATTAGATATATTTCTACGGGCAAAAGGGGTTAAGGGTTACGGAGAGAAGGCGGGGACGGGATACTGAATTAAAGGATCAGCCATGATCTCATTAAATGGCGGAGCAGGCACGAAGGGCCGAATGGCCTACTCCTGCTCCTATCTTCTATGTATCTATGTATCTATGTATCCTGATTTCGGCACTTTGGGAGTTCTCGGCACAAGCTGGGCAGACCAGGTCCTCGTAATATTCAGTGTCACTCAACAGATCATGGTAATATTCGGTGTCGTCCTGAGCTAGGCCAGCGAGAGGGTCTTCTATTTCCTCCTTACCCAGCTGGACGTTAGCCGACTTTTGTTCCAAATCCCGACATCTGTCCTGAAGAGACTTCATCATGCGTTCAGATTCATCCCGCTTTTTCTGGGCTTCCTGCAAGTCTTTTACTAATGACCTCATTTGTGATTTCAATACTTCAACTTCATTCGGAGATTGATTGATCGGACTATTCAATCCCTCTACTGAAGTAACTGTTTCAGTATTCTGTTGTTCTACATTGCCGTGCGTCAGCGTACTTTTGGCATCCAAGGGCTGTTCTGCTGCAGACTTCTCAGTCTGGGTTGCCACCTCAGCTCTTCCAATGACTTTTGAGAGCTCCCTTCCCTTTGAAGATTGAGGCTCGTATTTAAGTTTTTCCCATTTTAGAGTTTTATCCCTCAGCATATGAATGAGTTGGCTGACTGTTAACTCTTCTGCCATCATCCCTTTTCCATTAACTACAGGGCTGTTTATAACCTTGCCCTGGAGGAGTTGGCTGACTGTTAACTCTTCTGTCCTCATCCCTTTTCCATTAGCTGCAGGGCTGTTTAGAACCTTGTCCTGGGGCTCCTTTGCTGCTTCTACTTCGCCATCATCCGCAGCCCCCATCATTCGAATTTCCACAAATGAATCGTCCGGTGATGCTGCACCCAACTTCAGTAGGAGCTCGGAAGTCATGTCGACCAACTCAGCTTTTTCTGCCTGCAACCTGCTAACCAGCGCCTTCAGTTGCGGCACATCTTGTTCCACCGGATTGGAGCACGCCCCTTCAGAAGCCGAATCAGCTTTGATTCGTTTGGCCTCCTCGTGCAGACGGTTTGTGTGCTCCTGCTCCCTTTTCTTCCCCAGCTGCTTCTGTTGTCTTTCCAGATTCTCCCATTCGGTATCATAGAACTTTTTCATTGCTTTCATCTCTTGCTCGAGACGGCAATTCAATTGTTCTAATTGCTGTCGTAATCTGAAATAAGTTTGCGTTCGAGCTCGATGTTCCTCAGTAATATATATGTCTGTAACTTGAATAGACTCAGAATTCTCTGTCAAGCTATGTTGTTGTTGTTCAGAGGAATTCTGTTCTGAAACTTTGTTCTCCTCTGGAGCATAAGCCTTTATGCCCACATTCGTTCTACCAACCTTAGTCAGCAAGTTCATTTTAGACTTGTCTTTCATGCTTGGGCTGGTCTTATCGTCATCCGTTTCAGAGTCTGAGCTGATTGTCTGCCCCGAGTCCTCACTCGTTATTGCTTTGAGGTAGTGCCATTCCATGTCTATTTTCTTGATCCACTCCCGCCCTAGAAGTGGTGGTCCTCCCTCAGGTAATACGTATAAGTCCATTCCGGGGTGTTCTTTGCCCCTGTCTCTCACCTTGACTCTTATCTTTCCCATGGGGTATACTTTATGCCCCGTGTATGTCTGCAATACGAACTTGGTATCTCTCAAGGGTATATGTGAGAATAGCCGGTTGTAATCCCTTCGATTTATGACTGATAGGGCTGATCCAGTGTCCAATTCCATTCTCACTTGGACTCCGGCTATTTTTAGCATGACCCAGATAGTTTGTAGGTCAGCTTCCTTACTCACATTATGAATTCTCAGACTACCCAGTTCCTGGCCGCTTGGGTCTGAATCCGAATTCTGTTCATCTGAACTCTTCTCAACCACCTTGTATACTTTGTTGTACTTTTCCTGTGATGGCCTTTTTTTTTGGTTGTTGGTCTTCTTCCCTGACCGGCATACTTTGGCTATGTGACCCAGTTTGCCACATTTCCTACAGTCCTGGTTTTTAAACCAGCATTGGTTCTGGTCGTGTGTTGTCTTCCCACAACGATAACATTTCGTTGCACCCGAAGTAATTTGATCCACACTGAGGACCGCTGCCTTCAGCTGCATTTCCGCAGTTCCTTTCACTGCGGCTTCATGTGATGCTGCAATAAGGACAGCCCTATCCAGTGTAAGGTCGTTCTCTTCGAGCAGTCGCTTTTGCGTTCCTTCCTTCGACAACCCGCACACGAACTTGTCTCGCAATGCCTCTGTCAGATTTCCTCCAAACTGGCAGTATTTCGCTAGCCTACACAGTTCGACCAAGTATTCCGCGTTGCTTTCCTCTTTCCGTTGCGTTCTCGCATAAAATTTGAATCGTTCCGCCAACATCAGCGGTGTGGGGTTCAAGTGATCCTTCAGAACAGCAACAATATTATCGAAGGTTTGATCCGCCGGTTTAACTGGTGCTAGAAGATGCTTCAATAGCCCGTATGTCTTCGCCCCCATCGAGTTTAGCAAGGTTATAGCTTTATCATCATCCTCTATTTTATTGGCCTCACAATATATCTCAATGCGTTCTACATACGTGGCCCAATCTTCTACCTCGGAATCGAAATCGTTGATGTTATCACGCTTAGGCATCTTCACCTCCCTGATAAACAACAACGAAATATTTCTTTAACTTTTTTTTTCCAAGATGGCGGTTTCCCCGCGCTTATCTTCTTTCCCCGCCCCTTTAAAAATGGCGGTTCCCGCTTCTGTCTTTTTCTCCGCCTACTGGCGGCTTCCCGCGGTTTCCCGCGCTTATCTTCTTTCCCCGCCCACTTTCAAGATGGCAGTTCCCGCTTTTCTTCCCCTGGCAGGAGGGGTAAGCTTTTCCCTCGGGCGACGGCCGCTGGCTTTCGGGGTTCGCAGCCTGCGCTTCGGCTTCAGTGCGTTCCCTTCTCTTGGCCGGGCAACCGGCTCTGGGTACAACCCGTTGACGGCGAACGGTCTCAGCCGCTGGCTGGATCTCGCTCAGTCTCCCTCGCTCGGGCTCTGTCTCTCCGGTGCTGGGTACAACCCGTTGACGGCGAACAGTTTCAGCCGCTGGGCTGGATCTCGCTCAGTCTTCCTCGGGCTCTGTCTCTCCCGCTCGCGCGGCTCTCGCTCGCTCTCTCTCGGGCTCTGTCTCTCCCGTTCGCGCGGCTCTCGCTCGGGCTCTGGCTTTCCCGCTCGCGCGGCTCTCAATCGCGCCTCCCAGCCCTCTCGCAGTCCGGTGCTTCCCTCCCCAGCTGCGGCTGAGTTCTCCGCGATTTATTTATTTTATCTCTTCCCGCGCCTTACGATCCCGGTCGCAGCGCTTCGTGGCCTCGGTCACTGTCCGACCTTTTTCACCCAATCGCTCCTCCCAGCCTCTCGCAGTCCGGTGCTTCCTCCCCGGCTGCGGCTGCGTTCTCCGCGGTTTATTTATTTTTATCTCTTCCCGCGCCTTACGATCCGGTCGCAGCGCTTCGTGGCCTCAGTCACTGTCTGGCCTTTTTCACCCCAATCACGCCTCCCAGCTTCTCGCAGTCCGGTGCTTTCCTCCCCGGCTGTGGCTGAGTTCTCCGTGGCTTATTTATGTTTATATCTTCCCGCGCCTTATGATCCCGGTCGCAGCGCCTCGTGGTCGCGGTATTTGTCCGGCCTTTTTCGCCGTCGCGGTCTAGTCGTCTCATGACGCTCCCCAGCCCGCTTGTACCGCGGCTTCTGCTCCACGCTGCCCCAGTCTCAGCGCCTCTGGGCCCGACTTCTGTCCGGCTCCTTTCCCCCTCGACCGTGGTCGAGTGCACCGCCCTTATCCTCCGTTTATTTGTTTCTATTTTCCCTTTACTCACAGTCACTGTGGCCGACTTGCTTCTTGTGTTGATCGGCTCACTCACCACCGTGGCAGAAGGGACAATCCGTGCCTGTTGCTGATGGAAGACTTCGTGTTTGAAATCTTCCTCCTTTCTTGGTCTGCAGACTCGAGTTTTCTCTCAGCAAAACGACGAGGGCGGGTGCCTCTTTTCGACGCTCGTTTACTTCTTCAGAAGTATTGTTGCCGTAGGGTAAGATCGAACTCGTCGCCACTGTAAAGTCTGTGGGTTGTATAGCGAAGTAATACACAGACTACAAGAGTAACTTAAACAGGACTTTACTATTCGAAGGTCAGGGCGAATCTGCCCAATAAATTCTGCCACAGCACTTATATACCGGTGTGGTCACCGTCGGTATTACAGTATACAGCAGCCAGGATAAAGTAGTGCCACACCTAAAATAGTTCTCCTAAAGGTGGACGGTTACATACAATAGTTCTCTTAAAGGTAGAAGAGTTACATACACTACAGGGGTCACCAGAGTACACGGTGTCACCAGGGTAGACAGGGTCACGAGGGTACACTGGGTCACCAGGATACATGGGATCACCAGATTATATGGTGTCACCAGGGTACACTGGGTTACCAGGATACACGGGGTCACCAGAGTACATGGGGTCACCAGGGTACACGCACCAGAGTACACAGGGTCACCAGGGTACACTGGGTCAGCAAGGTACATGGGGTCATAGATTACACGGGGTCACCAGGGTACACGGGGTCACCAGAGTACATTGGGTCACCACGATACTCGGGGTCACCAGGATACATGGGGTCACCTTGGTTCACGGGGTCACCAGTGTACACGGGGTCACCAGGATACATGGGGTCACCTCGGTACACGGGGTCACCAGGATACACGGGGTCGCAAGCTACACGGTTTCACCGGGGTACACGGAGTTGCCAGTGTATACGGGCTCACCAGGATATATGGGGTCACCAGGGTACACGGGGTCACCAGGATACACGGGGACACCAGCGTACATGGTGTCACCAAGGTACACGGGGTCACCAAATAAACGGTGTCACCAGGGTACACGGGGTCATTACGGTAAACTGGGTCACCAAGGTACATGGGGTCACCAGAGTACACGGTGTCACCAGGGTGCACAGGGTCACCAGAGTACACGGTGTCACCAGTGTCACGAGGGTACAGTGGGTCACCAAGGTACATGGGGTCACCAGAGCACATGGTGTCACCAGGATACACGGTGTCAGCAGGATACATTGGGTCACCAGGGTACACAGGTTCACCAGGTTACATGGGGTCACCAGGGTACACAGGGTCACCAGAGTACATTGCGTCTCCACGATACTCGGGGTCACCAGGATACACGGTGTCACCAGGGTACACAGTGTCACCAGGGTACATGGCGTCACCAGGGTACACGGGATCACCAGAGCGCACGGCATCACCAGGGTACACAGGGTCACAAGGATACACTGGGTCACCGGGGTACACGGGATAACCAGAGTAGACGGGGTCACCAGGATACACGAGGTCACCAGAGTATACAGCGTCATCAGGATACACGGGGTCTCCAGAGTACACAGTTTCACCAGGGTACACTGGATCACCAGGATACATGGGGTCACCAGAGTACACGTGTCACCATAGTACATGGTGTCACCAAGGTACACGGGGTCACCAAATAAACGGTGTCACCATGGTACACTGGGTCACTAGATTACACAAGCCACCAGGGTACATGGGGTCACCAGGGTACACTGGGTCACCAGGGTACACGGGGTCACCAGAGTACACGGTGTCATCAGGATACACGGAGTCAGCAGGATACACTGGGTCACCAGGGTACATGGGGTCACCAGGGTACACTGGGTCACCAGAGTGCACGGAATCGCCAGGTACACTGGGTCACCAGAGTACATGACGTCACCAGGATACACGGGGTCACCAGAGCACATGGTGTCACCAGGGGACACGAGTTCACCAGAGTAAAAGGTGTCCCCAGGGTACACAGGGTCACGAGGGTACACTGAGTCAACAAGGTACACGGAGTCACCAGAATACACGGTTTCACCAGGGTACACTGGATCACCAGGATACATGGGGTCAACAGAGTACACGTGTCACCATAGTACATGGGGTCACCATGGTACACTGGGTCACTAGATTACACAGGCCACCAGGGTACATGGGGTCACCAGGGTACACTGGGTCACCTGGGTAGACGGGGTCACCAGAGTACACGGTGTCATCAGGATACATGGAGTCAGCAGGATACACTGGGTCACCAGGGTACACGGGGTCACCAGGCTACACTGGGTCACCAGAGTGCACGGAGTCGCCAGGTACACTGGGTCACCAGAGTACATGGTGTCACCAGGGTACACGGGGTCACCAGAGTAAAAGGTGTCCCCAGGGTACACGGGGTCACGAGGGTACACTGAGTCACCAAGGTACACTGGGTCACCAGAATACACGGTGTCACCAGGGTACACGGGGTCACCAGAGTACACGGCGTCACCAGGGTAGACGGGGTCACGAGGGTACACTGGGTCACCAAGATACATGGGGTCACCAGAGCAAACGGTGTCACCAGGATACACGGAGTCAGCAGGATACATTGGGTCACCAGGGTACACAGGGTCACCACGATACTCGGGGTCACCAGGATACACGGTATCACCAAGGTACATGGTGTCACCAGGGTACACGGCGTCACCAGAGTACACGGGATCACCAGAGTACACGGCGTCAACAGGATAAACTGGATCACCAGGCTACAAAGGGTCACAAGGATTCACTGGGTCACCGTGGTACACGGGATCACCAGAGTACACGGGGTCACCAGGATACACGGGGTCACCAGAGTATACGATGTCACCAGGGTACACGCACCAGGGTACACGGGTTCACCAGGGTACTCTGGGTTACCAAGGAACATGGGGTCACCAAAGTACACGGGATCACCTGAATACATGCTGTCACTAGGGTACACGGGGTTACCAGGGTGTACTGGGTCACCAAGGTACATGGGTTCACCAGAGTACACGGAGTCACCAGGATACACGGGGTCACCAGGTTACACAGGGTAACCAGGGTACACAGGGTCACCAGGATTCACTGGGTCACCAGATTACATGGCGTCACCAGGATACACTGGCTCACCAGAGTAAACGGTGTCACCAGGGTACACGGGTTCACGAGGGTACATTGGTTCACCAAGGTACACGGGGTCACCAGAGTACACGGTGTCACCAGGGTACATGGGGTCACCAGAGTACACAGTGTCACCAGGGCACACGGTGTCACGAGTGTACACTGGATCACCAAGGTACATGGGGTCACCAGAGCACACAGTGTCACCAGGATACATGGAGACAGCAGGATACATTGGGTCACCAGGGTACACAGATTCACCAGGTTACAAGGGGTCACCAGGGTACATGGGGTCAACAGAGTACATTGGGTCACCACGAAACTCAGGGTCACCAGGATACACGGTGTCACCAGAGTAAACGGCATCACCAGGATACACTGGTTCACCAGGGTACACAGGGTCACTAGAGTACACGGAGTCACCAGGATACACTGGGTCACCAGAGTACATGGCATCACCAGGATACACAGAGTCACCAGAGTACATGGTGTCACCAGGGTACACGGGGTCACCAGAGTAAACGGCATCCCCAGCGTACACGGGGTCACGAGGGTACACTGTGTCACCAGAGTGCACGGAGTCACCAGTATACACTGGGTCACCAGAGTACATGACGTCACCAAGATACAAGGGGTCACCAGAATACACAGTGTCACCAGGGCACACGGGGTCACCAGAGTACAGGGTGTCACCAGGGAATACAGGGTCACGAGGGTACACTGGGTCACCAGGATACATGGGGTCACCAGATTATATGGTGTCACCAGGGTACACTGGGTCACCAGGATACACGGGGTCACCAGAGTACATGGGGTCACCAGGGTACACGCACCAGGGTACACGGGGTCACCAGGGTACACAGGTTCAGCAAGGTACATGGGGTCACCAGAGCACACGGTGTCACCAGGATACACGGAGTCAGCAGGATACACTGGGTCACCAGGGTACAGAGGGTCATAGGTTACACGGGGTCACCAGGGTACACGGGTTCACCAGAGTACATTGGGTCACCACGATACTCGGGGTCACCAGGATACACGGGGTCACCTCAGTTCAATGGGTCACCAGTGTACACGGGGTCACCAGGATACATGGGGTCACCTCGGTACACGGGGTCACCAGGATACACGGGGTCGCAAGCTACACGGTTTCACCGGGGTACACGGATTTGCCAGTGTATACGGGCTCACCAGGATATATGGGGTCACCAGGTTACACGGGGTCACCAGGATACACGGGGTCACCAGCATACATGGTGTCACCAAGGTCCACGGGGTCACCAAATAAACGGTATCACCAGGGTACACGGGGTCATTACGGTAAACTGGGTCACCAAGGTACACGGGGTCACCAGAGTGCACGGTGTCACCAGGGTACACAGGGTCACCAGAGCACACGGTGTCACCAGTGTCACGAGGGTACAGTGGGTCACCAAGGTGCATGGGGTCACCAGAGCACACGGTGTCACCAGGATACACGGTGTCAGCAGGATACATTGGGTCACCAGGGTACACAGGGTCACCAGGTTACATGGGGTCACCAGGGTACACAGGGTCAACAGAGTACATTGCGTCACCACGATACTCGGGGTCACCAGGATACACGGTGTCACCAGGGTACACGGTGTCACCAAGGTGCATGGGGTCACCAGAGCACACGGTGTCACCAGGATACATTGGGTCACCAGGGTACACAGGGTCACCAGGTTACATGGGGTCACCAGGGTACATAGGGTCAACAGAGTACATTGCGTCACAACGATACTCGGGGTCACCAGGATACACGGTGTCACCAGGGTACACGGTGTCACCAGGGTACATGGCGTCACCAGGGTACATGGCGTCACCAGGGTACACGGGATCACCAGAGTACACGGCATCACCAGGATACACTGGATCAGCAGGGTACACAGGGTCACAAGGATACACTGGGTCACCGGGGTACACAGGATAACCAGAGTAGATGGGGTCACCAGGATACACGAGGTCACCAGAGTATACAGCGTCATCAGGATACACGGGGTCTCCAGAGTACACGGTTTAACCATGGTACACTGGATCACCAGGATACATGGGGTCACCAGAGTACACGTGTCACCATAGTACATGGGGTCACCATGGTACACTGGGTCACTAGATTACACAGGCCACCAGGGTACATGGGGTCACCAGGGTACACTGGGTCACCAGTGTGCACGGGGTCACCAGAGTACACGGTGTCATCAGGATACATGGAGTCAGCAGGATACACTGGGTCACCAGGGTACACGGGGTCATCAGGGTACACTGGGTCACCAGAGTGCACGGAGTCACCAGGATACACTGGGTCACCAGAGTACATGACGTCACCAGGACACACGGGGTCACCAGATTACATGGTGTCACCAAGGTACACGGGGTCACCAGAGTAAAAGGTGTCCCCAGGGTACATGGGGTCACGAGGGTACACTGAGTCACCAAGATACAAGGGGTCACCAGAATACACGGTGTCACCAGGGTACAGGGGGTCACCAGAGTACATGGGGTCACCAGAGTACACGGTGTCACCAGGGTAGACAGGGTCACGAGGGTACACTGGGTCACCAGGATACATGGGGTCACCAGATTATATGGTGTCACCAGGGTACACTGGGTCACCAGGATACACGGGGTCACCAGAGTACATGGGGCCACCAGGGTACATGCAATAGGGTACACGGGGTCACCAGTGTACACTGGGTCAGCAAGGTACATGGGGTCACCAGAGCACACGGTGTCACCAGGATACACGGAGTCAGCAGGATACACTGGGTCACCAGGTTACAGAGGGTCATAGGTTACACGGGGTCACCAGGGTACACGGGTTCAACAGAGTACATTGGGTCACCACGATACTCGGGGTCACCAGGATACACGGGGTCACCTCGGTTCACGGGGTCAGCAGTGTACACGGGGTCACCAGGATACATGGGGTCACCTCGGTACACGGGGTCACCAGGATACACGGGGTCGCCAGCTACACGGTTTCAGCGGGGTACACGGAGTCGTCAGTGTATACGGGCTCACCAGGATATATGGGGTCACCAGGGTACACGGTGTCACCAGGATACACGGGGTCACCAGCATACATGGTGTCACCAAGGTACACGGGGTCACCAAATAAACGGCGTCACCAGGGTACACGGGGTCATTACGGTAAACTGGGTCACCAAGGTACACAGGGTCACCAGAGTACACGGTGTCACCAGGGTACACAGGGTCACCAGAGTACACGGTGTCACCAGTGTCACGAGGGTACAGTGGGTCACCAAGGTACATGGGGTCACCAGAGCACACGGTGTCACCAGGATACATGGTGTCAGCAGGATACATTGGGTCACCAGGGTACACAGGGTCACCAGGTTACGTGGGGTCACCAGGGTACACAGGGTCACCAGAGTACATTGCGTCACCACGATACTCGGGGTCACCAGGATACACGGTCTCACCAGGGTACACGGTGTCACCAGGGTACATGGCGTCACCAGGGTACACGGGATCACCAGAGTACACGGCATCGCCAGGATACACTGGGTCAGCAGGGTACACAGGGTCACAAGGATACACTGGGTCACCGGGGTACACATGATAACCAGAGTAGACGGGGTCACCAGGATACACGAGGTCACCAGAGTATACAGCGTCATCAGGATACACGGGGTCTCCAGAGTACACGGTTTCACCAGGGTACACTGGATCACCAGGATACATGGGGTCACCAGAGTACACGTGTCACCATAGTACATGGGGTCACCAGGGTACTTGGGTCACTAGATTACACAGGCCACCAGGGTACATGGGGTCACCAGGGTACACTGGGTCACCAGAGTGCACAGAGTCACCAGTATACACTGGGTCACCAGAGTACATGACGTCACCAAGACACACGGGGTCACCAGATTATATGCTGTCACCAGGGTACACGGGGTCACCAGAGTAAAAGGTGTCCCCAGGGTACACGGCGTCACGAGGGTACACTGAGTCACCAAGATACAAGGGGTGACCAGAATACACGGTGTCTCCAGGGTACACGGGGTCACCAGAGTACACGGTGTCACCAGGGTAGACAGGGTCACGAGGGTACACTGTGTCACCAGGATACATGGGGTCACCAGATTATATGGTGTCACCAGGGTACACTGGGTCACCAGGATACACGGGGTCACCAGAGTACATGGGGTCACCAGGGTACACGCACCAGGGTACACGGGGTCACCAGGGTACACTGGGTCAGCAGGATACACTGGGTCACCAGGATACAGAGGGTCATAGGTTACACGGGGTCACCAGGGTACATGGGGTCACCAGAGTACATTGGGTAACCACGATACTCAGGGTCACCAGGATACACGGGGTCACACCAGTTCACGGGGTCACCAGTGTACACGGGGTCACCAGGATACATGGGGTCACCTCGGTTCACGGGGTCACCAGGATACACGGGGTCGCAAGCTGTACGGTTTCACCGGGGTACACGGAGTCGCCAGTGTATACGGGCTCACCAGGATATATGGGGTCACCAGGGTACACGGGGTCACCAGGATACACGGGGACACCAGCGTACATGGTGTCTCCAAGGTACACGGGGTCACCAAATAAACGGTGTCACCAGGGTACACGGGGTCATTACGGTAAACTGGGTCACCAAGATACATGGGGTCACCAGAGTACACGGTGTCACCAGGGTACACAGGGTCACCAGACTACACGGTGTCACCAGTGTCACGAGGGTACAGAGGGTCACCAAGGTACATGGGGTCACCAGAGCACACGGTGTCACCAGGATACACGGCGTCAGCAGGATACATTGGGTCACCAGGGTACACAGGTTCACCAGGTTACATTGGGTCACCAGGGTACACAGGGTCACCAGAGTACATTGCGTCACCACGATACTCGGGGTCACCAGGATACACGGTGTCACCAGGGTACACGGTGTCACCAGGGTACATGGCGTCACCAGGGTACACGGGATCACCAGAGCACACGGCATCACCAGGATACACTGGTTCAGCAGGGCACACAGTGTCACAAGGATACACTGGGTCACCGGGATACACGGGATAACCAGAGTAGACGGGGTCACCAGGATACACGAGGTCACCAGAGTATACAGCGTCATCAGGACACACGGGGTCTCCAGTGTACACAGTTTCACCAGGGTACACTGGATCACCAGGATACATGGGGTCACCAGAGTACTTGTGTCACCATAGTACATGGGGTCACCATGGTAGACTGGGTCACTAGATTACACAGGCCACCAGGGTACATGGGGTCACCAGGGTACACTGGGTCACCAGGGTACACGGGGTCACCAGGGTACACTGGGTCACCAGAGTGCACGGAGTCACCAGGTACACTGGGTCACCAGAGTACATGACGTCACCAGGATTCACGGGGTCACCAGAGTACATGGTGTCACCAGGGGACACGGGGTCACCAGAGTAAAAGGTGTCCCCAGGGTACATGGGGTCACTAGGGTACACTGAGTCACCAAGGTACACGGGGTCACCAGAATACACGATTTCACCAGGGTACACTGGATCACCAGGATACATGGGGTCACCAGAGTACACGTGTCACCATAGTACATGGGGTCACCATGCTACACTGGGTCACTAGATTACACAGGCCACCAGGGTACATGGGGTCACCAGGGTACACTGGGTCACCTGGGTACACGGGGTCACCAGAGTACACGGTGTCATCAGGATACATGGAGTCAGCAGGATACACTGGGTCACCAGGGTACACGGGGTCACCAGGGTACACTGGGTCACCAGAGTGCACGGATTCACCAGGGTACACGGGGTCACCAGGGTAAGAGTTGTCCCCAGGGTACACGGGGTCACGAGGGTACACTGAGTCACCAAGGTACACTGGGTCACCAGAATACACGGTGTCACCAGGGTACACGGGGTCACCAGAGTACACGGTGTCACCAGGGTAGACGGGGTCACGAGGGTACACTGGGTCACCAAGATACATGGGGTCACCAGAGCAAACGGTGTCACCAGGATACACGGAGTCAGCAGGATACATTAGGTCACCAGGGTACACAGGGTCACCACGATACTCGGGGTCACCAGAGTACACGGGGTCACCAGGGTACACGCACCAGGGTACACGGGGTCACCAGGATACACGGGGTCACCAGAGTATACGACGTCACCAGGGTACACTGGGTCACCAGGATACACGGCGTCACCAGAGTACACGGGGTCACCAGGGTACACACACCAGGGTACACGGGGTCACCAGGGTACACTGGGTTACCAAGGAACATGGGGTCACCAAAGTACACGGGATCACCAGAATACATGCTGTCACAAGAGTACACGGGGTTACCAGGGTATACTGGGTCACCAAGGTACATGGGTTCACCAGAGTACACGGTGTCACCAGGATACACGGGGTCACCAGGTTACACAGGATAACCAGGGTACACAGGGTCACCAGGATTCACTGGGTCACCAGATTACATGGCGTCACCAGGATACACTGGGTCACCAGAGTAAACGGTGTCACCAGGGTACACGGGGTAACGAGGGTACATTGATTCACCAAGGTACACGGGGTCACCAGAGTACACGGTGTCACCAGGGTACATGGGGTCACCAGAGTACACGGTGTCACCAGGGTACATGGGGTCACGAGTGTACACTGGATCACCAAGGTACATGGGGTCACCAGAGCACACAGTGTCACCAGGATACACGGAGACAGCAGGATACATTGGGTCACCAGGGTACACAGGTTCACCAGGTTACAAGGCGTCACCAGGGTACACGGGGTCACCAGAGTACATTGGTTCACCATGAAACTCGGGGTCACCAGGATACACGGTGTCACCAGAGTAAACGGCATCACCAGGATACACTGGATCACCAGGGTACAGAGGGTCACTAGAGTACACGGAGTCACCAGGATACACTGGGTCACCAGAGTACATGGCATCACCAGGATACACAGGGTCACCAGAGTACATGGTGTCGTCAGGGTACACGGGGTCACCAGAGTAAACGGCATCCCCAGCGTACACGGGGTCACGAGGGTACACTGGGTCACCAAGCTACACGGGGTCACCAGAGTACACGGTGTCACCAGGGTACACGGGGTCACCAGAGTACACGATGTCATCAGGGTACACGGGGCCACGAGGGTACACTGGGTCACCAAGGTACATGGGGTCACCAGAGCACACGGTGTCATCAGGATACATGGAGTCAGCAGGAAACATTGGGTCACCAGGGTACACAAGGTCACCAGGTTACACGGGGTCACCAGGGAACACAGGGTCACCAGAGTACATTGGATCGCGACGATACTCGGGGTGACCAGTATACACGGTGTCACCAGGGTACACGGGGTCACCAGGGTACACTGGGTCACCAGAGTGCACGGAGTCACCAGGTACACTGGGTCACCAGAGTACATGACGTCACCAGGATTCACGGGGTCACCAGAGTACATGGTGTCACCAGGGGACACGGGGTCACCAGAGTAAAAGGTGTCCCCAGGGTACATGGGGTCACTAGGGTACACTGAGTCACCAAGGTACACGGGGTCACCAGAATACACGATTTCACCAGGGTACACTGGATCACCAGGATACATGGGGTCACCAGAGTACACGTGTCACCATAGTACATGGGGTCACCATGCTACACTGGGTCACTAGATTACACAGGCCACCAGGGTACATGGGGTCACCAGGGTACACTGGGTCACCTGGGTACACGGGGTCACCAGAGTACACGGTGTCATCAGGATACATGGAGTCAGCAGGATACACTGGGTCACCAGGGTACACGGGGTCACCAGGGTACACTGGGCCACCAGAGTGCACGGATTCACCAGGGTACACGGGGTCACCAGGGTAAGAGTTGTCCCCAGGGTACACGGGGTCACGAGGGTACACTGAGTCACAAAGGTACACTGGGTCACCAGAATACACGGTGTCACCAGGGTACACGGGGTCACCAGAGTACACGGTGTCACCAGGGTAGACGGGGTCATGAGGGTACACTGGGTCACCAAGATACATGGGGTCAACAGAGCAAACGGTGTCACCAGGATACACGGAGTCAGCAGGATACATTAGGTCACCAGGGTACACAGGGTCAACACGATACTCGGGGTCACCAGAGTACACGGGGTCACCAGGGTACACGCACCAGGGTACACGGGGTCACCAGGATACACGGGGTCACCAGAGTATACGACGTCACCAGGGTACACTGGGTCACCAGGATACACGGCGTCACCAGAGTACACGGGGTCACCAGGGTACACACACCAGGGTACACGGGGTCACCAGGGTACACTGGGTTACCAAGGAACATGGGGTCACCAAAGTACACGGGATCACCAGAATACATGCTGTCACAAGAGTACACGGGGTTACCAGGGTATACTGGGTCACCAAGGTACATGGGTTCACCAGAGTACACGGTGTCACCAGGATACACGGGGTCACCAGGTTACACAGGATAACCAGGGTACACAGGGTCACCAGGATTCACTGGGTCACCAGATTACATGGCGTCACCAGGATACACTGGGTCACCAGAGTAAACGGTGTCACCAGGGTACACGGGGTAACGAGGGTACATTGATTCACCAAGGTACACGGGGTCACCAGAGTACACGGTGTCACCAGGGTACATGGGGTCACCAGAGTACACGGTGTCACCAGGGTACATGGGGTCACGAGTGTACACTGGATCACCAAGGTACATGGGGTCACCAGAGCACACAGTGTCACCAGGATACACGGAGACAGCAGGATACATTGGGTCACCAGGGTACACAGGTTCACCAGGTTACAAGGGGTCACCAGGGTACACGGGGTCACCAGAGTACATTGGTTCACCATGAAACTCGGGGTCACCAGGATACACGGTGTCACCAGAGTAAACGGCATCACCAGGATACACTGGATCACAAGGGTACAGAGGGTCACTAGAGTACACGCAGTCACCAGGATACACTGGGTCACCAGAGTACATGGCATCACCAGGATACACAGGGTCACCAGAGTACATGGTGTCGTCAGGGTACACGGGGTCACCAGAGTAAACGGCATCCCCAGCGTACACGGGGTCACGAGGGTACACTGGGTCACCAAGCTACACGGGGTCACCAGAGTACACGGTGTCACCAGGGTACACGGGGTCACCAGAGTACACGATGTCATCAGGGTACACGGGGCCACGAGGGTACACTGGGTCACCAAGGTACATGGGGTCACCAGAGCACACGGTGTCATCAGGATACATGGAGTCAGCAGGAAACATTGGGTCACCAGGGTACACAAGGTCACCAGGTTACACGGGGTCACCAGGGAACACAGGGTCACCAGAGTACATTGGATCGCGACGATACTCGGGGTCACCAGTATACACGGTGTCACCAGGGTACACGGTGTCACCAGGGTACAGGGCATCAGCAGTGTACACGGGATCACCAGAGTACACAGCATCACCAGGATACACTGGAACACCAGGGTACACTGGGTCACCAAGGTACACAGGGTCACCAGAATACATGGCGTCACCAGGGTACACGGGGTCACGAGGGTATACTGGGTCACCATGGTACACGGGGTCACCAGCGTACATGGTGTCACCAGGGTACACGGGGTCACCAGAGTACACAGTGTCACCAGGGTACACGTGGTCACGAGGATACAGTGGATCACCAAGGTACATGTGGTCACCAGAGCACACGGTGTCACCAGGAAACATGGAGTCAGCTGGATACATTGGGTCACCAGGGTACACAGGGTCACCAGGTTACATGGGGTCACCAGGGTACACAGGGTCACCAGAGTACATTGGGTCACCACGTTGCTCAGGGTCACCAGGATACACGGTGTCACCAGGGTACACGGTGTCACCAGGGTACATGGGATCACCAGAGTACAAGGCGTCACCAGGATAGACTGGATCACCAGCGTAAACAGGGTCACAAGGATACACTGGGTCAACAGGGTACACGGGATCACAGGAGTAAACGGGGTCACCAGGATACACTGGGTCACCAGTGTACGCGGCATCACCAGGAAACACGGGGTCACCAGACTACACGGTGTCACCAGGGTAATCAGGGTCACCAGGGTACACTGGGTCACCAGAGTACATGGCGTCACCAGGATACACGGGGTCACCAGAGTATACGGTGTCACCAGGGTACACAGGGTCACCAGGTTACACAGGTTCACCAGGGTACACGGAGTCACCAGGATACACTGGGTCACCAGAGTACTTGGCGTTACCAGGATACACGGGGTCATAAGAACATAAGAACATAAGAAATAGGAGCAAGAGTAGGCCAATCGGCCCCTCGAGCCTGCTCCGCCATTCAATAAGATCATGGCTGATCTGATCCTAACCGCCAATCTACTATCACAGAACCATCTCCCGAATCTAACAGAATTAGACACACGAAATAGGGGCAGGATCAGGCTACACGGCCCCTGGGCCCACTTCGCTATCCACAGGGCCATGTCCGATCCGAACCTAGACTCATGTCCAAATTCCTGCCCGCTCCCCGTAACCCTTAATTCCCTTTACTTCTAGGAAACAGTCTATTTCTGTTTTAAATTTATGTAATGATGTAGCTTCTACAGATTTTTGGGGCAGCATATTCCATGGACCTACCACCCTCTGAGTGAAGTAGTTCCTCCTCATCTCAGTATTGAAAGAGCAGCCCCTTATTCTAAGACTATGCCCCCTAGTTCTAGTTTCAACTATCATCGGGGACATCCTCCCTGCATCCACCCCATCCAACCCCTTCACAATCTTATATGTTTCAATAAGATCGCCTCTCATTCTTCTGAACTCCAATGAGTAGAGTCCCAATCTACTCAACCTCTCCTCATATGTCCATCCCCTCATCCCCGGGATTAACCGAGTGAACCTTCTTTGTACTGACTCGAGAGCAAGTATGTCTTTTCTTAAGTATGGACACCGAAACTGTATGCAGTATTCCAGGTGCGGTCTCACCAATACCTTGTACAACTGAAGCAATACCTCCCTATTTTTATATTCTATCCCCCTAGCAATGAAAGCAAACATTGCATTGGCCTTCTTAATCACTTGCTGCACCTGCATACTAACCTTTTGAGTTTCGTGCACCAGGACCCCCAGATCCCTTTGTAATTCAGTACTTTCCAATTTCTTGCCATTAAGATAATAACTTGCTCTATGATTTTTCCTGCCAAAGTGCATAACGTCACACTTTCCAGTATTGTACTTCATCTGCCAAATCTCTGCCCACTTACTTAGCCTGTCTATGTCCCCTTGCAGGTTTTTTATGTCCTCCTCACTCACTACTTTCCCTCCCATCTTAGTATCATCTGCAAACTTTGATGTTAGAATCGGTCCCCTCCTCCAAATCATTAATATAGATTGTAAAGAGTTGGGGACCCAGCACTGAACCCTGCGGAACACCACTAGTTACTGATTGCCAGTCTGAGAATGAACCATTTATCCCAACTCTCTGCCTTCTGTTAGATAGCCAATCCTCTATCCATGCCAGAATATTACCTCCAATCCCGTGATTTTTTACCCTAAGCAATAATCTTTTGTGTGGCTCCTTGTCAAATGCCTTTTGGAAGTCTAAATACACTACGTCCACTGGTTCCCCTTTATCCACCCTATATGTTACTTCCTCAAAGAACTCCAGCAAATTTGTCAAACATGACTTCCCCTTCATAAAACCATGCTGAATTTGTCCTATTAAATTATGATTATCCAAATGTCCTGTTACTGTCTCCTTAATAATGGACTCCAAAATTTTATCTACCACAGTTGTTAGGCTAACCGGTCTATAGTTTCCAGCCTTCTGTCGACTGCCCTTTTTAAATAAGGGTGTTACATTAGCAGTTTTCCAGTCTGCCGGGACCTTTGCTGAGTCCAGGGAGTTTTGGAAAATTATTACCAATGCATCCACAATCCCTACCGCCACTTCCCTCAAGACCCTAGGTTGTAAGCCATCAGGTCCAGGTGATTTATCCGCCTTGGGTCCCATTATTTTACCGAGTACCACTTCCTTAGTGATTTTGATCGTGTTTAGCTCCTCCCCCCCTATAGCCCCCTGTTTGTCCAGTGTTGGGATATTCTTAGTGTCCTTTACTGTAAAGACTGATACAAAATATTCATTGCCATCTCCATATTTCCCACCATTAATTTCCCGGTCTCATCCTCTAAGGGACCAACATTTACTTTAGCCACCCTTTTTCTTTTTATATAACTATAAAAACTTTTATATTTTTATATTTTTTGCTAATTTACTTTCATAATCTATCTTCCCTTTCTTACTCAATCTTTTTGTTATTTTTTGCTGTCTTTTAAAGTTTTACCAATCCTCTATCCTCCCACTAGATTTGGCTACCTTATATGCCTTTGTTTTTAGTCGAATACTATCCTTAATTTCTTTACTTAGCCACGGATGGCTGTCTTTTCTTTTACACCCTTTTCTTCTCAGTGGAATATATATTTTTTGGAAGTTGTAAAATAACTCCTGAAATGTACACCACTGATCATGTATCTTCTTACACTTTAACCAGATTACATGGTGTCACCAGGGTACACAGAGTCACAAGAGTAAATGGTGTCACCAGGGCACACGGGGACATGAGGGTACACCGGGTCACCAAGGTACACGGGGTCACCAGAGTACACGGTGTCACCAGGGTACACGGGGTCACCAGAGTACACAGTGTCACCAGTGTACACGGGGTCATGAGGGTACACTGGATCACCAAGGTACATGGGGTCACCAGAGCACACGGTGTCACTAGGATACACGGAGTCAGCAGGACACATTGGGTCACCAGGGTACACAGGGTCACCAGGTTACATAGGGTCACCAGGGTACACGGGGTCACCAGAGTACACGGTGTCACCAGGATACATGGAGTCAGCAGGATACACTGGGTCACCAGGGTACACGGGACACCAGAGTATACGGGGTCACCAGGGTACACGGGGTCACCAAGGAACACAGGGTCACCAGGGTACACGGTGTCACCAGGGTACACAGGGTCACCAGGGTACACTGGGTCACCAAGGTACACGGGATCACCAGAGTACATGGTGTCACCAGGGTACACGCGGTCACCAGGGTATACTGGGTCACCCAGGTACAAGGGTTCACCAGAGTACACGGTTTCACCAGGATACACGGGATCACCAGGGTGCACAGCATCACCAGGGTACACGGGGTCACCAGGGTACACGGGGTCACCCGGGTACACAGGGTCACCAAGGTACACGGGGTCACCAGAGTACATGGTGTGACCAGGGTACACGGGTCACCCAGGTACATGGGTTCACCAGAGTACACGGTGTCACCAGGATAGACGGGGTCACCAGGTTACACAGGTTCACCAGGGTACACGGAGTCACCAGGATACACTGGGTCACCAGAGTACTTGGCGTTACCAGGATATACGGGGTCATAAGAACATAAGAACATAAGAAATAGGAGCAGGAGTACGCCATTCGGCCCCTCGAGCCTGCTCCGCCATTCAATAAGATCATGGCTGATCTGATCCTAACCGTCAATCTACTATCACAGAACCATCTCCCGAATCTACCAGAATTTGACACACGAAATAGGAGCAGGATCAGGCTACACGGCCCCTGGGCCCGCTTCGCTATCCACAGGGCCATGTCCGATCCGAACCTAGACTCATGTCCAAATTCCTGCCCGCTCCCCATAACCCTTAATTCCCTTTACTTCTAGGAAACAGTCTATTTCTGTTTTAAATTTATGTAATGATGTAGCTTCTACAGATTTTTGGGGCAGCATATTCCATGGACCTACCACCCTCTGAGTGAAGTAGTTCCTCCTCATCTCAGTTTTGAAAGAGCAGCCCCTTATTCTAAGACTATGCCCCCTAGTTCTAGTTTCACCTATCATCGGGAACATCCTCTCTGCATCCACCCGATCCAACCCCTTCACAATCTTATATGTTTCAATAAGATCGCCTCTCATTCTTCTGAACTCCAATGAGTAGAGTCCCAATCTACTCAACCTCTCCTCATATGTCCATCCCCTCATCCGTGGGATTAACCGAGTGAACCTTCTTTGTACTGACTCGAGAGCAAGTATGTCTTTTCTTAAGTATGGACACCAAAACTGTATGCAATATTCCAGGTGCGGTCTCACCAATACCTTGTACAACTGAAGCAATACCTCTCTATTTTTATACTCTATCCCCCTAGCACTGAAAGCCAACATTCCATTGGCCTTCTTAATCACTTGCTGCACCTGCATACTAACCTATTGAATTTCGTGCACCAGGACCCCGAGGTCCCTTTGTACTTCAGTACTTTCCAGTTTCTTGCCATTAAGATAATAACTTGCTCTACGATATTTCCTGCCAAAGTGCATAACCTCACACTTTCCAGTATTGTATTCCATCTGCCAAATCTCTGCCCACTTACTTAGCCTGTCTATGTCCCCTTGCAGGTTTTTTATGTCCTCCTCACTCACTACTTTCCCTCCCATCTTAATATCATCTGCAAACTTTGATGTTACACTCGGTCCCCTCCTCCAAATCATTAATATAGATTGTAAAGAGTTGGGGACCCAGCACTGAACCCTGCGGAACACCACTAGTTACTGATTGCCAGTCTGAGAATGAACCATTTATCCCAACTCTCTGCCTTCTGTTAGATAGCCAATCCTTTATCCTTGCCAGAATATTACCCACAATCCCGTGATTTTTATCCTAAGCAATAATCGTTTGTGTGGCACCTTGTCAAATGCTTTTTGGAAGTCTAAATACACTACGTCCACTGGTTCCCCTTTATCCACCCTATATGTTACTTCCTGAAAGAACTCCAGCAAATTTGTCAAACATGACTTCCCCTTCATAAAACCATGCTGACCTTGTCCTATTACATTATGATTATCCAAATGTCCTGTTACTGTCTCCTTAATAATGGACTCCAAAATTTTACCTACCACAGATGTTAGGCTAACCGGTCTATAGTTTCCAGCCTTCAATCTACTGCCCTTTTTAAATAAGGGTGTTACATTAGCAGTTTTCCAGTCTGCCGGGACCTTTGCTGAGTCCAGGGAGTTTTGGAAAATTATTACCAATGCATCCACAATCCCTACCGCCACTTCCCTCAAGAACTTAGGATGTAAGCCATCAGGTCCAGGTGATTTATCCGCCTTGGGTCCCATTATTTTACCGAGTACCACTTCCTTAGTGATTTTGATCGTGTTTAGCTCCTCCCCCCCTATAGCCCCCTGTTTGTCCAGTGTTGGGCTATTCTTAGTGTCCTTTACTGTAAAGACTGATACAAAATATTCATTCAGTGTTTTTGCCATCTCCATATTTCCCACCATTAATTTCCTGGTCTCATCCTCTAAGGGACCAACGTTTACTTTAGCCACCCTTTTTCTTTTTATATAACTATAAAAACTCTTACTATCAGTTTTTATATTTTTTGCTAATTTACTTTCATAATCTATCTTCCCTTTCTTAATCAATCTTTTTGTTATTTTTTGCTGTCTTTTAAAGTTTTCCCAATCCTCTATCCTCCCACTAGATTTGGCTACCTTATATGCCATTGTTTTTAGTTGAATACTATCCTTAATTTCTTTACTTAGCCACGGATGGCTGTCTTTTCTTTTACACCCTTTTCTTCTCAGTGGAATATATTTTTTTTGGAAGTTGTAAAATAACTCCTTAAATGTACACCACTGATCATGTATCGTCTTACCCTTTAAGCAGAGTACATGGTGTCACCAGGGTACACAGAGTCACCAGAGTAAACGGTGTCACCATGTTACACCGGGACACGAGGGTACACTGAGTCACCAAGGTACACGGGGTCAACAGAGTTCACGGTGTCACCAGGGTAAACGGGGTCACCAGAGTACACAGTGTCACCAGTGTACACGGGGTCACGAGGGTACACCGGATCACCAAGGTACATGGGGTCACCAGAGCACACGGTGTCACTAGGATACACGGAGTCAGCAGGATACATTGGGTCACCAGGGTACACAGGGTTACCAGGTTACATGGGGTCACCAGGGTACATGGGGTCACCAGAGTACACGGTGTCACCAGGATACATGGATTCAGCAGGATACACTGGGTCACCAGGGTACACGGGACACCAGAGTATACGGGGTCACCAGGGTACACGGGGTCACCAAGGAACATGGGGTCACCAGAGCACATGGTGTCACCAGGATACACGGAGTCAGCAGGATACACTGGGTCACCAGGGTACACAGGGTCACCTGGTTACACGGGGTCACCAGGGTACACAGGGTCACCAGAGTTCATTGGGTCACCATGATACTCGGGGTCACCAGGATACACGGGGTCACCTCGGTACACGGGGTCACCATTGTACACGGGGTCACCAGGATACACGGGGTCACCAGGATACACGGTGTCGCAAGGGTACACGGTTTCACCAGGGTACACGGAGTCGCCAGGGTATAAGGGCTCACCAGGATACATAGGGTCACCAGGGTACACGGGGTCACCAGGACATATGGGGTACCAGGGTACACGTGATCACCAGAGTACACGGCGACACCAGGATACACGGGGTCACCAGGGTACACCGGATCACCAGACTACACGGCGTCACCAGGATACACAGTATCACCAGGGTAGACAGGGTCACAAGGATACACTGGGTCACCAGGATACACGGGGTCACCAGGATACACTGGGTCACCAGGGTACACGGGGTCACCAGGATACACAGGGTCACAAGGATACACTGGATCAGCAGGATACACAGGGTCACCAGAGTACACGGTGTCACCAGAATACACAGGGTCAACAGAGTACACAGGTCACGAGTGTACACGGGGTTACCAGGGTATACTAGGTCACCAGAGTACATGGGGTCACCAGAGTACACTGGGTCACCAGAGTATGCGGCATCACCAGGATACAAGGGGTCACCAGACAAGACGGTGTCACCAGGGTACACGGGGTCACAAGGGTACACTGGGTCACCAGAGTACACGGCGTCACCAGGATAGACGGGGCCACAAGAGTATACGGTGTCACCAAGGTACACAGGGTCACCAGGGTACACTGGGTCACCAAGGTACATGGGTTCACCAGAGTACATGGTGTCACCAGGGTACACGGGGTCACCAGGGTATACTGGGTCACCCAGGTACAAGGGTTCACCAGAGTACATGGCGTCACCAGGATACACGGGGTCACCAGGGTGCACAGTGTCACCAGGGTACATGGGGTCACCAGGGTACATGGGGTCACCAGGGTACACTGGTTCACCAAGGTACACGGGGTCACCAGAGTACATGGTGTGACCAGGGTACACGGCGTTACCAGGGTATAATGGGTCACCCAGGTACATGGGTTCACCAGAGTACACGGTGTCACCAGGATACATGGGGTCACCAGGTTTGACAGGGTCACGAGAGAACTTGGCGTCACCAGGATACACTGTGTCACCAGAGTACATGGTGTCACCAGGGTACACAGATTCACCAGAGTAAACGGTTTCACCAGGGTACACGGGGTCACGAGGGTGCAGTGGGTCACCAAGGTACACGGATTTACCAGAGTACACGGTGTCACCAGGGTACACGTGGTCACCAGAGTACACGGTGTCACCAGTGTACACGGGGTCACGGGGGTACACTGGATCACCAAGGAACATGGGGTCACCAGAGCACACCGTGTCACCAGGATACACGGAGTCAGCAGGATACATTGGGTCACCAGGGTACACAGGGTCACCAGGTTACAAGGGGTCACCAGGGTACACGGGGTCACCAGAGTACACGGCGTCATCATGATACACTGTATCACCAGTGTACACAGGGTCACAAGGATACACTAGGTCACCAGGATACACGGGGTCACCAGGATACACTGGGTCACCAGGGTACACGGGGTCACCAGGATACACAGGGTCACAAGGATACACTGGATCAGCAGGATACACAGGGTCACCAGAGTACACGGTGTCACCAGAATACAGGGTGTCAACAGAGTGCACAGGTCATGAGGGTACACGGGGTTACCAGGGTATACTAGGTCACCAGAGTACACGGGGTCACCAGGGTACACTGGGTCACCAGAGTATGCGGCATCACCAGGATACAAGGGGTCACCAGACAAGACGGTGTCACCAGGGTACACGGCGTCACCAGGGTACACTGGGTCACCAGAGTACACGGCGTCACCAGGATACACGGGGTCACAAGAGTATACGGTGTCACCAAGGTACACAGGGTCACCAGGGTACACTGGGTCACCAAGGTACATGGGTTCACCAGAGTACATGGTGTCACCAGGGTACATGGGGTCACCAGGGTATACTGGATCACCCAGGTACAAGGGGTCACCAGAGTACATGGCGTCACCAGGATACACGGGGTCACCAGGGTGCACAGTGTCACCAGGGTACATGGGGTCACCAGGGTACACGGGGTCACCAGGGTACACTGGTTCACCAAGGTACACGGGGTCACCAGAGTACATGGTGTGACCAGGGTACACGGCGTTACCAGGGTATAATGGGTCACCCAGGTACATGGGTTCACCAGAGTACACGGTGTCACCAGGATACACGGGGTCACCAGGTTTCACAGGGTTACGAGAGAACTTGGCGTCACCAGGATACACTGTGTCACCAGAGTACATGGTGTCACCAGGGTACACAGATTCACCAGAGTAAACGGTGTCACCAGGGTACACGGGGTCACGAGGGTACACTGGGTCACCAAGGTACATGGATTCACCAGAGTACACGGTGTCACCAGGGTACACGTGGTCACCAGAGTACACAGTGTCACCAGTGTACACGGGGTCACGGGGGTACACTGGATCACCAAGGACCATGGGGTCGCCAGAGCACACGGTGTCACCAGGATACACGGAGTCAGCAGGATACATTGGGTCACCAGGGTACACAGGGTCACCAGGTTATAAGGGGTCACCATGGTACACGGGGTCACCAGAGTATACGGCGTCACCAGGATACACTGTATCACCAGGGTACACAGGGTCACAAGGATACACTAGGTCACCAGGATACACGGGGTCACCAGGATACACTGGGTCACCAGCATACACGGGGTCACCAGGATACACAGGTTCACAAGGATACACAGGATCAGCAGGATACACAGGGTCATCAGAGTACACGGTGTCACCAGGATACATGGGGTCACCAGAGTACACAGGTCACCAGGGTACACGGGGTCACCAGGGTATACTAGGTCACCAGAGTACACGGTGTCACCAGGGTACACTGGGTCACCAGATTACGCGGCATCACCAGGTTACACGCGGTCACCAGACAACACGGTGTCACCAGGGTGCACGGGGTCACCAGGGTACACGGGGTCACCAGAGTACACGGTGTCACCAGGATACATGGAGTCTTGAGGATACACTGGGTCACCAGGGTACACGGGGTCACCAAGTTACACGGTGTCACCAGGATACACGGAGTCACCAGGGTACACTGGGTCACCAAGGAGCATGGGGAAACCAGAGCACACGGTGTCACCAGGATAAACGGAGTCAGCAGGATACACTGGGTCACCAGGGTACACAGGGTCACCAGGTTAGACGGGGTCACCAGGGTACACGGGGTCACCAGAGTACATTGGGTCACCACGATACTCGGGGTCACCTAGATACACGGGGTCACCTCAGTACACGGGGTCACCTTGGTACACGGGGTCACCAGGATACACGGGGTCGCAAGGGTGCACGGTTTCACCAGGGTAAACGGAGTCGCCAGGATATACGTGGCCTCCAGGATACATGGGGTCACCAGGGTACACGGGGTCACCAGGATACATGGGGTCACCAGGGTACACGGGATCACCAGATTACACGGCGTCACCATGATTCACGGTGTCACCAGGGTACACGGGATCACCAGGCTACACGGCGTCACCAGGATACACTGTATCACCAGGGTACACAGGGTCACAAGGATACACTGGGTCACCAGGATACACGGGGTCACCAGGATACACTGGGTTACCAGGATATACAGGGTCACCAGGATACACAGGGTCACAAGGATACACTGCATCAGCAGGATACACAGGGTCACCAGAGTACACGGTGTCACCAGGATACACGGGGTCACCAGAGTACACAGGTCACCAGGGTACACGGGGTCACCAGGGTACACTAGGTCACCAGAGAACAATGGGTCACCAGGGTACACTGGGTCACCAGAGTACGCGGCATCACCAGGATAAACGGGGTCATCAGACTAATCGGCGTCACCAGGACACACAGAGTCACCACAGTATAGAGTGTCACCAGGGTACATGGGGTCATCAGGGTACACTGTGTCACCAAGGTTCACGGGGTCACCAGAGTACATGGTGTCACCAGGGTACACGGGGTCACCAGGGTATACTGGGTCACACAGGAACATGGGTTCACCAAAGTACACGGTGTCACCAGGATACACGGGGTCACCTGGGTACACAGTGTCACCAGGATACACGGGGTCACCAGAGTGCACGGGGTTACCAGGGTATACTGGGTCACCCAGTTACATGGGTTCATCAGAGTACACGGTGTCAGCAGGATACACGGAGTCACCAGGTTACACAGGGTAACCAGGGTACACGGAGTCACCAGGATTCACTGGGTCACCAGATTACATGGCGTCACCAGGATACACTGGGTCACCAGAGTAAACGGTGTCACCATGGTACACGGGGTCACGAGGGTACATTGGTTCACCAAGGTACACGGGGTCACCAGAGTACACGGTGTCACCAGGGTACACGGGGTCACCAGAGTACACGGTGTCACCAGGGTACATGGGGTCACGAGGGTTCACTGGATCACCAAGATACATGGGGTCACCAGAGCACATGGTGTCACCAGGATACACGGAGACAGCAGGATACATTGGGTCACCAGGGTACACATGTTCACCAGGTTACAAGGGGTCACCAGGGTACACGGGGTCACCAGAGTACATTGGGTCACCACGATACTCGGGGTTACCAGGATACATGGTGTCACCAGTGTACACGGTGTCACCAGGGTACACAGGTTCACCAGAGTACATGGTGTCACCAGGGTACACGGGGTCACGAGTGTACACTGGATCACCAAGGTACACGGGGTCATCAGATTACATGGCGTCACCAGGATACACAGAGTCACCAGAGTATACGGTGTCACCCTGGTTCATGGGTCACCAGGGTACACTGGGTCACCAAGGTACACGGGGTCACCAGAGTACATGGTGTCACCAGGGTACACGGGGTCACCAGGGTATACTGGGTCACCCAGGGACAAGGGTTCAGCAGAGTACATGGTGTCACCAGGGTACACGGGATCACCAGGGTGCACAGCTTCACCAGGGTACACGGGGTCACCAGGGTACACGGGGTCACCCGGGTACACAGGGTCACCAAGATACACAGGGTCAACAGAGTACATGGTGTGACCAGGGTACACGGGATTACCAGGGTACACGGGTCACCCAGGTACATGGGTTCACCAGAGTACACGGTGTCACCAGGATACACGGGATCACCAGGTTACACAGGTTCACCAGAGTACACGCAGTCACCAGGATACAATGGGTCACCAGAGTACTTGGCGTTACCAGGATACACGGGGTCATAAGAACATAAGAACATAAGAAATAGGAGCAGGAGTAGGCCAATCGGCCCCTCGAGCCTGCTCCGCCATTCAATAAGATCATGGCTGATCTGATCCTAACCGCCAATCTACTATCACAGAACCATCTCCCGAATCTAACAGACTTAGACACACGAAATAGGAGCAGGATCAGGCTACACGGCCCCTGGGCCCGCTTCGCTATCCACAGGGCCATGTCCGATCCGAACCTAGACTCATGTCCAAATTCCTGCCCGCTCCCCGTAACCCTTAATTCCCTTTACTTCTAGGAAACAGTCTATTTCTGTTTTAAATTTATGTAATGATGTAGCTTCTACAGATTTTTGGGGCAGCATATTCCATGGACCTACCACCCTCTGAGTGAAGTAGTTCCTCCTCATCTCAGTTTTGAAAGAGCAGCCCCTTATTCTAAGACTATGCCCCCTAGTTCTAGTTTCACCCATCGTCGGGAACATCCTCCCTGCATCCACCCGATCCAACCCCTTCACAATCTTATATGTTTCAATAAGATCGCCTCTCATTCTTCTGAACTCCAATGAGTAGAGTCCCAATCTACTCAACCTCTCCTCATATGTCCATCCCCTCACCCCCGGGATTAACCGAGTGAACTTTCTTTGTACTGACTCGAGAGCAAGTATGTCTTTTCTTAAGTATGGACACCAAAACTGTATGCAGTATTCCAGGTGCGGTCTCACCAATACCTTGTACAACTGAAGCAATACCTCCCTATTTTTATATTCTATCCGCCTAGCAATGAAAGCCAACATTCCATTGGCCTTCTTAATCACTTGCTTCACCTGCATACTAACCTTTTGAGTTTCGTGCACCAGGACCCCCAGATCCCTTTGTACTTCTGTACTTTCCAGTTTCTTGCCATTAAGATAATACCTTGCTCTATGATTTTTCCTGCCAAAGTGCATAACCTCACACTTTCCAGTATTGTATTCCATCTGCCAAATCTCTGCCCACTTACTTAGCCTGTCTATGTCCCCTTGCAGGTTTTTTATTCCCTCCTCACTCACTACTTTCCCTCCCATCTTAGTATCATCTGCAAACTTTGATATGTTACACTCGGTCCCCTCCTCCAAATCATTAATATAGATTGCAAAGAGTTGGGGAGCCAGCACTGACCCCTGCGGAACACCACTAGTTACTGATTGCCAATCTGAGAATGTACCATTTATCCCAATTCTCTGCCTTCTGTTAGATAGCCAATCCTCTATCCATGCCAGAATATTACCCCCAATCCCGTGATTTTTTATCCTAAGCAATAATCTTTTGTGTGGTACCTTGTCAAATGCCTTTTGGAAGTCTAAATACACTACGTCCACTGGTTCCCCTTTATCCACCCTATATGTTACTTCCTCAAAGAACTCCAGCAAATTTGTCAAACATGACTTCCCCTTCATAAAACCATGCTGACTTTGTCCTATTAAATTATGATTATCCAAATGTCCTGTTACTGTCTCCTTAATAATGGAATCCAAAATTTTACCTACCACAGATGTTAGGCTAACCGGTCTATAGTTTCCAGCCTTCTATCTACTGCCCTTTTTAAATAAGGGTGTTACATTAGCAGTTTTCCAGTCTGCCGGGACCTTTGCTGAGTCCAGGGAGTTTTGGAAAATTATTACCAATGCATCCACAATCCCTACCGCCACTTCCCTCAAGACCCTAGGATGTAAGCCATCAGGTCCAGGTGATTTATCCGCCTTGGGTCCCATTATTATACCGAGTACCACTTCCTTAGTGATTTTGATCGTGTTTAGCTCCTCCCCCCCTATAGCCCCCTATTTGTCCAGTGTTGGTATATTCTTAGTGTCCTTTACTGTAAAGACTGATGCAAAATATTCATTCAGTGTTTTTGCCATCTCCATATTTCCCACCATTATTTTCCCGGTCTCATCCTCTAAGGGACCAACATTTACTTTAGCCACCCTTTTTCTTTTTATATAACAATAAAAACTCTTACTATCAGTTTTTATATTTTTTGCTAATTTACTTTCATAATCTATCTTCCCTTTCTTAATCAATCTTTTTGTTATTTATTGCTGTCTTTTAAAGTTTTCCAAATCCTCTATCCTCCCACTAGATTTGGCTACCTTATATGCCCTTGTTTTTAGTTGAATACTATCCTTAATTTCTTTACTTAGCCACGGATGGCTGTCTTTTCTTTTACATCCTTTTCTTCTCAGTGGAATATATATATTTTGGAAGTTGTAAAATAACTCCTTAAATGTACACCACTGATCATGTATCGTCTTACCCTTTAACCAGAGTACATGGTGTCACCAGGGTACACAGAGTCACCAGAGTAAACGGTGTCACCAGGGTACACGGGGACACGAGGGTACACTGGGTCACCAAGTTACATGGGGTCACCAGAGTACACGGTGTCACCAGGGTACACGGGGTCACCAGAGTACACAGTGCCACCAGTGTACACGGGGTCACGAGGATACACTGGATCACCAAGGTACATGGGG
Organism: Somniosus microcephalus; assembly: GCF_052327205.1. Lineage (NCBI taxonomy): Eukaryota > Metazoa > Chordata > Chondrichthyes > Squaliformes > Somniosidae > Somniosus > Somniosus microcephalus. Next base: position 324,034,908 of record NC_140987.1, on the reverse strand, counting down.
TCACCAGAGCACACGGTGTCACCAGGATACACGGAGTCAGCAGGATAAATTGGGTCACCAGGGTACACAGGGTCACCAGGTTACATGGGGTCACCAGGGTACACGAGGTCACCAGAGTTCTCGGTGTCACCAGAATACATGGAGTCAGCAGGATACACTGGGTCACCAGGGTACACGGTACACCAGAGTGTACGGGGTCACCAGGGTACACGGGGTCACCAAGGAACACGGGGTCACCAGGGTACACGGTGTCACCAGGTTACATGGGGTCACCAGGGTACACTGGGTCACCAAGGAACATGGGGTCACCAGTTCACATGGTGTCACCAGGATACACGGAGTCAGCAGGATACACTGGGTCTCCAGGGTACACAGGGTCACCAGGTTACATGGGGTCACCAGGGTACACGGGGTCACCAGATTACATTGGGTCACCACGATTCTCGGGGTCACCAGGATATACTGGGTCACCTCGGTACACGGGGTCACCAGTGTACACGGGGTCACCAGGATAAACTGGGTCACCAGGATACACGGATTCACAAGGTTACACGGTTTCACCAGGGTACACGGAGTCGCCAGGGTATACGGGGTCACCAGGATACATGGGGTCACCAGGGTACATGGGGTCACCAGGACATATGGATTCACCAGGGTACACGGGATCACCAGAGTACACGGCATCACCAGGCTACACGGGGTCACCAGGGTACACCGGATCACCAGACTACACGGTGTCACCAGGATACACTGTATCACCTCGGTACACAGGGTCACAAGGATAAACTGGGTCACCAGGATACACGGGGTCACCAGGATACACTGGGTCACCAGGATACACGGGGGCACCAGGATACACTGGGTCACCAGGATACACGGGGTCACCAGAGTACACAGGTCACCAGGGTACACGGGGTCACCAGGGTATACTAGGTCACCAGAGTACACGTTGTCACCAGGGTACACTGGGTCACCAGATTACGCGGCATCACCAGGATACACGGGGTCACCAGACAACACGGTGTCACCAGGGTACACGGGGTCACCAGAGTACATGGTGTCACCAGGATACATGGAGTCTTGAGGATACACTAGGTCACCAGGGTACACGGGGTCACCAAGTTACACGGTGTCACCAGGGTACACGGGGCCACCAGGGTACACTGGGTCACCAAGGAACATGGGGTCACCAGAGCACACGGTGCCACCAGGATAAACGGAGTCAGCAGGATTCACTGGGTCACCAGGGTACACAGGGTCACCAGGATACACGGAGTCAGCAGGATACATTGGGCCACCAGGGTACACAGGTTCCCCAGGTTACAAGGGGTCACGAGGGTACACGGGGTCACCAGAGTACATTGGGTCACCGCGAAACTCGGGGTCACCAGGATACACGGTGTCACCAGAGAACACGGGGTCACCAGGGTACACTGGGTCACCAGGATACACGGGGTCACCAGAGTACACCTGTCACCAGGGTACATGGGGTCAGCAGGGTACATTGGGTCTCCAGAGTACACAAGCCACCAGGGTACACTGGGTCACCAAATTACACGGGATCACCAGAGTACATGCTGTCACCAGGGTACACGGGGTTACCAGGGTATACTGGGTCAACCAGGTACATGGGTTCACCAGAGTACACGGTGTCACCAGGATACACGGGGTCACCAGGTTACACAGGGTAACCAATGTACACAGCGTCACCAGGATTCACCGGGTCACCAAATTACATGGCGTCACCAGGATACACTGGGTCACCAGAGTAAACGGTGTCACCAGGGTACACGGGATCACGAGGGTACATTGGTTCACCAAGGTGCACGGGGTCACCAGAGTACACGGCGTCATCAGGGTACATGGGGTCACCAGAGTACACGGTGTCACCAGTGTACACGGGGTCACGAGGGTACACTGGATCACTAAGGTACATGGGGTAACCAGAGCACATGCTTTCACCAGGATACACGGAGACAGCAGGATACATTGGGCCACCAGGGTACACAGGTTCACCAGGTTACAAGGGGTCACCAGGGTACACGGGTTTACCAGAGTACATTGGGTCACCACGAAACTCGGGGTCACCAGGATACACGGTGTCACCAGGGTACACGGTGTCACCAGGGTACACGGGATCACCAGAGTAAACGGCATCACCAGGATACACTGGATCACCAGGGTACACAGGTTCACAACGATACACTGGGTCACCATGGTTCACGGGATCACCAGAGTACACGGGGTCACCAGGATACACGGGGTCACCAGAGTACATGGCGTCACCAGGATACACGGTGTCACCAGAGAACACGGGGTCACCAGGGAACACTGGGTCACCAGGATACACGGGGTCACCAGAGTACACCTGTCACCAGGGTACATGGGGTCACTAGGGTTCACAGGGTCACAAGAGTACACAAGCCACCAGGGTACATGGGGTCACCAGGGTACACTGGGTCACTAGGGTACACGGGGTCACCAGAGTACACAGTGTCACAAGGATACACTGGGTCACCAGAGTACATGGCGTCACCAGGATACACGGGTTCACCAGGGAACACAGGGTCACTAGTGTACATTGGGTCACCATGATACTCGGGGTCACCTGTATACACGGTGTCACGAGGGTACACGGTGTCACCAGGGTACAGGGCATCACCAGTGTACACGGGATCACCAGAGTACAGGCCTCACCAGGATACACTGGATCACCAGGGTACACTGGGTCACCAAGGTACACAGGGTCACCAGAATACATGGTGTCACCAGGGTACACGGGGTCACGAGGATACACTGGATCACCAAGTTACATGGGGTCACCAGAGCACACGGTGTCACCAGGACACATGGAGTCAGCTGGATACATTGGGTCATCAGGGTACACAGGGTCATCAGGTTACATGGGGTCACCAGGGTACACAGGGTCACCAGAGTACATTGGGTCACCACGATGCTCGGGGTCACCAGGATACACGGTGTCACCAGGGTACACGGTGTCACCAGGGTACATGGGATCACCAGAGTACAAGGCGTCACCAGGATACACTGGCTCACCAGGGTACACAGGGTCACAAGGATACACTGGGTCACCAGGGTACACGGGATCACCAGAGTACACGGGGTCACCAGGGTACACTTGGTCACCAGTGTACGCGGCATCACCAGGATACATGGGGTCACCAGACTACACGGTGTCACCAGGGTAAACAGGGTCATCAGGGTACACTGGGTCACCAGAGTACACGGCGTCACCAGGATACACGGGGTCACCAGAGTATACGGTGTCACCAGGGTACACAGGGTCACCAGGGTACACTGGGTCACCAAGGTACACGGGGTCACCAGAGTACATGGTGTCACCAGGGCACACGGGGTCACCAGGGTATACTGGGTCACCCAGGTACAAGGGTTCACCAGTGTACACGGTGTCACCAGGATACACGGGGTCACCAGGGTGCACAGCGTCACCAGGGTACACGGGGTCACCAAGGTTCACGGGGTCACCCGGGTACACAGGGTCACCAAGGTACACGGGGTCACCAGAGTACATGGTGTGACCAGGGTACACGGGGTTACCAGGGTATACGGGTCACCCAGGTACATGAGTTCACCAGAGTACACGGTGTCACCAGGATACACGGGGTCATCAGTTTACACAGGTTCACCAGGGTACACGGAGTCACCAGGATACACTGGGTTACCAGAGTACTTGGCTTCACCAGGATACACGGGGTCATAAGAACATAAGAACATAAGAAATAGGAGCAGGAGTAGGCCAATCTGCCCCTCGAGCCTGCTCCGCCATTCAATAAGATCATGGCTGATCTGATCCTAACTGCCAATCTACTATCACAGAACCATCTCCCGAATCTAACAGAATTAGACACACGAAATAGGAGCAGAATCAGGCTACACGGCCCCTGGGCCCGCTTCGCTAGCCATAGGGCCATGTCCGATCCGAACCTAGACTCATGTCCAAATTCCTGCCCGCTCCCCGTAACCCTTAATTCCCTTTACTTCTAGGAAACTGTCTATTTCTGTTTTAAATTTATGTAATGATGTAGCTTCTACAGCTTTTTGGGGCAGCATATTCCATGGACCTACCATCCTCTGAGTGAAGTAGTTCCTCCTCATCTCAGTTTTGAAAGAGCAGCCCCTTATTCTAAGTCTATGCCCCCTAGTTCTAGTTTCACCCATATTCGGGAACATCCTCCCTGCATCCACCCGATCCAACCCCTTCACAATCTTATATGTTTCAATAAGATCGCCTCTCATTCTTCTGAACTCCAATGAGTAGAGTCCCAATCTACTCAACCTCTCCTCATATGTCCATCACCTCATCCCCGGGATTAACCGAGTGAACCTTCTTTGTACTGACTCGAGAGCAAGTATGTCTTTTCTTAAGTATGGACACAAAAACTGTATGCAGTATTCAAGGTGCGGTCTCACCAATACCTTGTACAACTGAAGCAATACCTCCCTATTTTTATATTCTATCCCCCTAGCAATGAAAGCCAACATTCCATTGGCCTTCTTAATCACTTGCTGCAACTGCATACTAACCTTTTGTGTTTCGTGCACCAGGAACCCCAGATCCCTTTGTACTTCTGTACTTTCCAGTTTCTTGCCATTAAGATAATAACTTGCTCTACGATTTTTCCTGCCAAAGTGCATAACCTCACACTTTCCAGTATTGTATTCCATCTGCCAAATTTCTGCCCACTTACTTAGCCTGTCTATGTCCCCTTGCAGGTTTTTTATGCCCTCCTCACTCACTACTTTCCCTCCCATCTTAGTATCATCTGCAAACTTTGATATGTTACACTCGGTCCCCTCCTCCAAATCATTAATATAGATTGTAAAGAGTTGGGGACCCAGCACTGACCCCTGCGGAACACCACTAGTTACTGATTGCCAGTCTGAGAATGAAACATTTATCCCAACTCTCTGCCTTCTGTTAGATAGCCAATCCTCTATCCATGCCAGAATATTACCCCCAATCCCGTGATTTTTTATCCTAAGCAATAATCTTTTGTGTGGCACCTTGTCAAATGCCTTTTGGAAGTCTAAATACACTACGTCCACTGGTTCCCCTTTATCCACCCTATATGTTACTTCCTCAAAGAACTCCAGCAAATTTGTCAAACATGACTTCCCCTTCATAAAACCATGCTGACTTTGTCCTATTAAATTATGATTATCCAAATGTCCTGTTACTGTCTCCTTAATAATGGACTCCAAAATTTTACCTACCACAGATGTTAGGTCTATAGTTTCCAGCCTTCTGTCTACTGCCCTTTTTAAATAAGGGTGTTACATTAGCAGATTTCCAGTCTGCCGGGACCTTTGCTGAGTCCAGGGAGTTTTGGAAAATTATTACCAATGCATACATAATCCCTACCGCCACTTCCCTCAAGACCCTAGGATGTAAGCCATCAGGTCCAGGTGATTTATCTGCCTTGGGTCCCATTATTTTACCGAGTACCACTTCCTTAGTGATTTTGATCATGTTTAGCTCCTCCCCCCCTACAGCCCCCTGTTTGTCCAGTGTTGGCATATTCTTGGGCCTAGATTTTCAGTAGCTTGCGCCAGCAGTTAGCGCCTTAAGAGAAGTGATTTCCGGGCGCTATGCGTGTAGCGCCCGGGCGCAGCGCAGTTTGCGCCCCGCCCCAAATTAAGTTGCCCGTTAGCGCCGGCGCAAAGTTTAGCGCCCGCCCGGATGCGCGCGCAGAAAATGACGTCACATCCTCGTGCAACGCCCTTTGGCCGCCCCGATTGCAAACTTCAGTCGGACCGCCCCATTGTGCGGCGGGCGGCCGGAGCGTTTGGAAAAAGGAACGCAACACAACCAGCGCGGGCCCCGGGGGGCGCTAATTAAAGGGAACGTCCTCTCCAGTATAAAGGCCATCCTTTTTTCAGAAAACAGTCTTGTGCAACGCATTTCTGGAGACACAACAAGGAGGATAGCTAACTGGTTTCAAGCAGCAAGAGCCAGGTATTTTTGGACTCAGGCAATAGCGCTGCAAGTGGCCATTTGGAAATTAGACTGTTTGCCAGGATTTGATGGGGGCTGCATGGGGTGCCAACGCGCAGCTGCAGCGCCATATCCGTAGGGCTCACAGACGCATTGTGAGAGGGGCAGCCCTGGCTAGAGGCAGAGGGGGCTACAGGCGTCGGCCACGTAGGCCTTACCCAGTCAGGCTATACCGCCAGCAGCGCTCCTACCTAAACATGAGTGCCGCGCGATGTGTTAGAAGGCTCCGATTCCGAAAGGAGGTGATTGCAGAGATCTGCCAACTGCTTCGCCGAGATCTGCGGCCAAAGCTCAGGTGCAGGACGTCTCTGTCGGTGGAAGTGAAGGTGACGGTGGCATTGAACTTCTATGCCACCGGCTCCTTCCAATACGCTGCTGGGGACATAGCAAACATCTCCCAGTACGGCGCGCATCGCTGCATCCGCCAGGTGACCGAAGCACTGTTCAGAAGGAGAAGCCAATTCATCTCCTTCCCCATGGCCCTCGAGAGCCAGCATCAGCGCGCATTGGGATTTGCCAGACTCGGGGAATTCCCCTTGGTGCAGGGCGCCATTGACTGTACGCATGTGGCTTTGCGGGCCCCTCTGGAGCATGGCGAGCAGTATCGCAACAGGAAGGGCTACCATTCTCTGAATGTGCAGCTGGTATGTGACCACAAGCAGCGCATCATGGCAGTCAATGCCAGCTTCCCAGGCAGCAGCCACGATGCCTTTATCCTGCGGCAGAGTACTGTGCATGACATGTTCCAGGCACAGCCTTCCCCAAGAGGATGGCTCATCGGGGACAAAGGCTATCCTTTGTGCACCTGGCTCATGACCCCGCTTCGCGCGCCCAGGACCGCTGCTGAAGAGGCCTACAACGAGAGCCATCAAACCACCCGCAACATCATCGAGCTAACTATTGGGGTCCTCAAGCAGCGGTTCCGCTGCCTTGATCGCTCCGGAGGAGCTCTCCAGTATTCGCCGGACCGGGTCTCCCAATTTGTGGTGGTTTGCTGCATGCTACACAACCTGGCTATCCGCAGGACTCAGGCACTGCCACCTGACGTTGGACCAGCACCTCAGGAGGAGGAGCAGGAGGAGCATGAGGAGGAGGAGGAGGAGCAGGAGTACGTTCCCAGGAGGGAGCGACCAGGGCCAAGGGCCGCACGACGCCACCTTATTACACGGTACTTCTAAGCCCCCTGTCAGGGAATGGCCAGGGGCCATGAGGGAAGATGAATGCAGCCGCTCCGCAAGCCCTCAGCCGGCGAAGCCAACAAACACTAAGAAGAACAACCATGGAGACTGCATGAATAAAGATAATTTTTTATTGCACAAAAATGAAAAGTCCTTCCCACATGAATCCCCAAAAACAATAAACGGGCCCCACAAAAAGCCCAACAAACGACTCACTCGCACAAACTGGGGAGGAGCCACTCCACCTTTATTGAAACCGGGCCTCAACGTCGGCCTAACGCAAAAAAAAAGCCCTCCAAAAGCACAACCATGGGCAAAATAAAGATGGCCACCGCCATATTAAAGGAAAGCTGGCCACACCCTCTACTGAGTGGCCCGCGAGGGCGAGACCTTGGCCAGCATTTTGCCTCCCCTGCCCTGCCTGCTGCTCCTTCGCAAGCTCTGCCCAGTGGCTGCTGCGAGGCTGGGGGAAGGCGCCTGAGGCTCAGATGCCCTTCCGCCAGATGCCGCTGGGGGGCGGCCTACACGGCGTTTGGGCCTCGAGGGGCCGTCTCCTGAGTGGCGCGCCTGAGCCTGGCCACCATCAGCTGCAGCCGCTTGCCCTTGACGCCCCAGAGGGGGAATGGCGGCGACGGATGGTGCAATGTGGGCCAGCTGGCGTCTGGGATGCGCTGGCTGGTGCTGTGGCGCGGTGGCACTCGGCCGGGCCCGCACTGCAGGATCCGCAGCAATCAGCCGACGGCCGGCTTGCTGGGATGGTCCAGCGCGGCGCCTGCCCTGGCGATGCCTGCCTGAGACAGCGCGTGTGGCAGCAGTGAGTGGCCCTGTGGTCCTGGTGTGCGCGCGCATCACATCCGCCAGGGTCTTGACGGCATCAGTTAGCATGCGGCCAGTCGCGGCAGTTGCTGCCCCGAACTCGCGCACACTGGTCGCCAGCGACTCGATGGCCTCAGGCATGCGCCCCACCACGCTCATGAGCTCCGTGTGGCGCCGGTCCGAGTCGTCGGCCATCTGATCGAGCTTCCGCACCTCCTCCGAAGTGAAGGTGTCCGGACTGGAGTCGCGACTCTCCCGCTGGGGAGGAGGGGGCCGAACTAGGGGACCCTTGCCGCGTTGGTGACGGCGAGTGTGCCGAGCAGCAGCACTCCCCTCTGATCCTTCCCCCCTTTGGGGGGAAGGCCGCGGGCCATGCGCACGGCTCCTGGGTGGCTGGACGCCACTGGTCCCAGAAGCTGCATTGCCCTGCGACAGTTCCTCCAGGCACTCGTCCAGTGAGGAGGTGTCAAGCATTTCCTCCTCTCCTGCGGGACGTGACTGTTCCCCCGAAGGTCCGGCTTGCTCCTCCTCCTCCTCCTGGTCGGAGGTGCTGTCACTGGCAGCCTCAGGGTCCTGGTCGTCACCAGCTGAAAGCAGGAATGCACAAGAGTAGCTTCAGAGTGAGGAGACGGCGTCAGCGAGGGAGTTAGGACTGGTGGGATTCAGCGCATTGCTGCGACAGTGGCAAAGGAGGTAGCTCGGATGGGCCAGTGCGACGCGAGAGGGCCAAAAGGCGAGGTCCTTACCATTGCCGGGCAGTGGAGGGTCGGATACACCGCACGCTGTGGGGACAATCACACGGGCTCCCATGAGCACACACACGCGCTCCTCCAGCCGAGTGAGCTTCTGCAGCTTGGCGCGGCCACCCCTGGCACGGGCCTGGCGATTAAACGCTACTTTAGCCTGCAAGAGAAAGGACGGGCTGTAAGTGCGCAGTGAAGCCCTGATGTAGTGTGCACTGCCTCCCATGGTGGAATAGCTTGGACAGAGTGAAGCCCTGATGTACTGTGCACTGCCTCCCATGGTGGAATAGCTTGGACAGAGTGAAGCCCTGATGTAGTGTGCACTGCCTCCCATGGTGGAATAGCTTGGACAGAGTGAAGCCCTGATGTACTGTCCACTGCCTCCCATGGTGGAATAGCTTGGCCAAAGTGTAGAGTGCCGAATGGCCATTTGATGCTCATGACTGTCCCAATGCTGCTGGCTGAGGGCTGGCCAATAGGACTTTCAGGTCCCTTTGCCCATCATGTCAGGTGTACATGCAAGAATGAGGAGGAGACTGGAAAGGCTACTCACCCTCACAATCCTGGTCAGATCGTTGTATTTCTTACGGCATTGTTTGTGGGTCCTGGGGGCCTCGCCGGTGAACGTCACCCTCTGGGCGATCTGCTTCCAGGCTTTGGTGTAGTCGTGGTGGGTTGGATTCCTCCCACTCTCTGGAAACAAGATCTTGCGCCTCACCTCCAGAGCTGTGACCATTATGTCCAGATCACCCTCTGAGAAGCGCAGGGCACGCTGACGGGCCTTCTCTGGCGTTGCCATGACTCCCTGGGGCTGAGCAGTAGTGTTGAGGCCTCTTTGCAAGGCAGCAGTGTGCAGGGCGTGGCAGCAGACCAATTCGTCCCTTCCCCCTTTAAGAGCTGGTCGGCACCACGGGGTCTGCTGTCAGTGCAAAAATGACCGCACCCGTGCTGCGCCCCGCCTGGGCGCTATCCCTCTGGACCGCCGGCTTAGCGCCTAAAGAGAGTAGTGGAACGCCTCTTTTAGCGCTCCACCAACCTCTTAGGGCGAAGCCACTGAATTCCCGGCAACGGGGCGCTACTTTGGGGCGGGCGCTAACTTCGGGCGGGCGCTAAAGTTAGCGCCCCAAAACTGCCTATACTGAAAATCTAGCCCTTAGTGTCCTTTACTGTAAAGACTGATACAAAATATTCATTCAGTCTTTTTGCCATCTCCATATTTCCCACCATTAATTTCCCGGTCTCATCCTCTAAGGGACCAACATTTACTTTAGCCACCCTTTTTCTTTTTATATAACAATAAAAACTCTTACTATCAGTTTTTATATTTTTTGCTAATTTACTTTCATAAACGATCTTCCCTTTCTTAATCAATCTTTTTGTTATTTTTTGCTGTCTTTTAAAGTTTGCCCAATCCTCTATCCTCCCACTAGATTTGGCTACCTTATAGGCCATTATTTTTAGTCGAGTGCTATCCTTAATTTCTTTACTTAGCCACGGATGGCTGTATTTTCTTTTACACCCTTTTCTTCTCAGTGGAACATATTTTTTTTGGATGTTGTAAAGTAACTCCTTAAATGTACACCACTGATCATGTATCGTCTTACCCTTTAACCAGAGTACATGGTGTCACCATGGTACACAGAGTCACCAGAGTAAACGGTGTCACCAGGGTACACGGGGACAGGAGGTTACACTGGGTCACCAAGGTACACGGGGTCACCAGTGTACACGGTGTCACCAGGGTACACGGGGTCACCAGAGTACACAGTGTCACCAGTGTACACAGGGTCCCGAGGGTACACCTGATCACCAAGGCACATGGGGTCACCTGAGCACACGGTGTCACCAGGATACACGGAGTCAGCAGGATACATTGGGTCACCAGGGTACACGGGTCACCAGAGTATACGGGGTCACCAGGGTACACGGGGTCACCAAGGAACACGGGGTCACCAGGGTACACGGTGTCACCAGGGTACACGGGGTCACCAGGTTACACTGGGTCACCAATGAACATGGGGTCACCAGAGCACATGGTTTCATCAGGATTCATGGAGTCAGCAGGATACACTGGGACAGCAGGGTACACAGGGTCATCAGGTTACACGGGGTCACCAGGGTACACGGGGTACCAGAGTACATTGGGTCACCACGATACTCGGGGTCACCAGGATACATGGGGTCACCTCGGTACACGGGGTCACCAGTGTACACGGGGTCACCAGGATACACGGGGTCACCAGGATACACGGTGTCACAAGGGCACACGGTTTCACCAGGGTACACGGAGTCGCCAGGGTATACGGGGTCACCAGGATACATGGTGTCACCAGGGTACACGGGATCACCAGGACATATGGGGTTACCAGGGTACACGGGATCACCAGAGGACACGGCGTCACCAGGAAACACGGTGTCACCAGGGTACACCGGTTCACCAGACTACACGGCGTCACCAGGATACACTGTATCACCAGGGTACACAGGGTCACAAAGATACACTGGGTCACCAGGATACACGGGGTCACCAGGATACACAGGGTCACAGGGATACACTGGATCAGCAGGATACACAGAGTCACCAGAGAACACGGTGTCACCAGGATACACGGGGTCACCAGAGTACACAGGTCACGAGGGTACACGGGGTTACCAGGGTATACTAGGTCACCAAAGTACACGGGGTCACCAGGGTACACTGGGTCACCAGAGTACGCGGCATCACCAGGATACACTGGGTCACCAGAGTACACGGCGTCACCAGGATACACGGGGTCACCAGAGTATACGGTGTCACCAGGGTACACAAGGTCACCAGGGTGCACTGGGTCACCAAGGTACACGGGGTCACCAGAGTACATGGTGTCACCAGGGTACACGGGGTCACCAGGGTATACTGGGTCACACAGGTACAAGGGTTCACCAGAGTACACGGCGTCACCAGGATACACGGGTTCACCAGGGTGCACAGTGTCACCAGGGTACATGGGGTCACCAGGGTTCACGGGGTCACCAGGGTACACTGGTTCACCAAGGTACACGGGTTCACCAGATTACATGGTGTGATCAGGGTACACGGGGTTGCCAGGGTATAATGGGTCACCCAGGTACATGGGTTCACCAGAGTACACGGTGTCACCAGGATACACGGGGTCACCAGGTTACACAGGGTCACCAGAGAACTTGGCGTCACCAGGATACACTGTGTCACCAGAGTACATGGTTTCACCAGGGTACACAGATTCACCAGAGTAAACGGGCTCACCAAGGTACACGGGGTCACCAGAGTACACGGCGTCACCAGGGTACACGGGGTCACCAGCGTACATGGTGTCACCAGGGTACACGGGGGCACGAGGGTACACTGGATCACCAAGGCACATGGGGTCACCAGAGCACATGGTGTCACCAGGATACACGGAGACAGCAGGATACATTGGGTCACCAGGGTACACAGGTTCACCAGGTTACAAGGGGTCACCAGGGTACACGGGGCTACCAGAGTACATTGGGTCACCACAAAGCTCGGGGTCACCAGGATACACAGTGTCACCAGGGTACACCGTGTCACCAGGGTACACGGGTTCACCAGAGTAAACGGCATCACCAGGATACACTGGATCACCAGGGTACACAGGGTCACAACGATACACTGGGTCACCGTGGTACACGGGATCACCAGAGTACACGGGGTCACCAGGATAAACGGGGTCACCAGAGTACACGGCGTCACCAGGATACACGGTGTCACCAGAGAACACGGGGTCACCAGGGTACACTGGGTCACCAGGATACACGGGGTCACCAGAGTACACCTGTCGCCAGGATACATGGGGTCACCAGGGTACACTGGGTCACCAGAGTACACAAGCCACCAAGGTACATGGGGTCACCAGGGTACACTGGTTCACCAGGGTACACGGGGTCACCAGAGTACACGGTGACACCAGGAGCAGGATACACGGGGTCACCAGGTACACGGGGTCACCAGGGTACACTGGGTCACTAGAGTACACGGAGTCACCAGGATACACTGGGTCACCAGAGTACATGGCGTCACCAGGATACACGGGTTCACCAGAGTACATAGTGTCACCAGGGTACACGGGGTCACAAGCATAAACGGTATCCCCAGCGTACACGGGGTTATGAGGGTACACTGGGTCACCAAGGTACACGGGGTCACCAGAGTACACGGTGTCACCAGGGTACACGGGGTCACCAGAGTACACTGGGTCACCAGGATACACGGGGTCACCAGAGTACACCTGTCGCCAGGATACATGGGGTCACCAGGGTACACTGGGTCACCAGAGTACACAAGCCACCAAGGTACATGGGGTCACCAGGGTACACTGGTTCACCAGGGTACACGGGGTCACCAGAGTACACGGTGACACCAGGAGCAGGATACACGGGGTCACCAGGTACACGGGGTCACCAGGGTACACTGGGTCACTAGAGTACACGGAGTCACCAGGATACACTGGGTCACCAGAGTACATGGCGTCACCAGGATACACGGGTTCACCAGAGTACATAGTGTCACCAGGGTACACGGGGTCACAAGCATAAACGGTATCCCCAGCGTACACGGGGTTACGAGGGTACACTGGGTCACCAAGGTACACGGGGTCACCAGAGTACACGGTGTCACCAGGGTACACGGGGTCACCAGAGTACACGGTGTCATCAGGGTACACGGGGCAATGAGGGTACACTGGGTCACCAAGGTACATGGGGTCACCAGAGCACACGGTGTCACCAGGATACACGGATTCAGCAGGATACATTGGATCACTAGGGTACACAAGGTCACCAGGTTACATGGGGTCAACAGGGAACACAGGGTCACCAGAGTACATTGGGGCACCACGATACTCGGGTTCACCAGTATACACGGTCTCACCAGGGTACACGGTGTCACCAGGGTACAGGGCATCACCAGTGTACACGGGATCACCAGAGTACAGGCCTCACCAGGATACACTGGATCACCAGGGTACACTGGGTCACCAAGTTACACAGGGTCACCAGAAAACATGGTGTCACCAGTGTACACGGGGTCACGAGGATACACTGGATCACGAAGTTACATGGGGTCACCAGAGCACACGGTGTCACCAGGATACATGGAGTCAGCTGGATACATTGGGTCACCAGGGTACACAGGGTCATCAGGTTACATGGGGTCAACAGGGTACACAGGGTCACCAGAGTACATTGGGTCACCACGATGCTCGGGGTCAGCAGGATACACAGTGTCACCAGGGTGCACGGTGTCACAAGGGTACATGGGATCACCAGAGCACAAGGCGTCACCAGGATACACTGGATCACCAGGGTACACAGGGTCACAAGGATACACTGGGTCACCAGGGTACACGGGATCACCAGAGTACACGGGGTCACCAGAGTACACTGGGTCACCAGTGTACGCGGCATCACCAGGATACACGGGGTCACCAGACTACACGGTGTCACCAGGGTCATAGAGTCATAGGCCTAGAAATTGAGTGGGCTTAGCGCCCATTTTGCGGCGCTAGAGGGAATTGCGCTGGACTTACAGCCGGTTTTGAAATTGACTAGGGCCCAACATCGGCGTTACACCGGTAGCGCTGCGCCGGCACCGATGACGTCATCGGTGTGCGCAGCGTCCCGGTTGCCGTGGTGACGGGCCCCAGCGCCGAAATTCAGTTGCGGCCGCCTCGCCCGTGGCAGCCGCAACTAAGGCCTAGAAATTCGGTTTTGGCGCAGCGAGGTCTTTAGCGCCGGAAGTTAGTGCCGGCGCTAAGTCCCCCTGCGCGCGCCAAAAATTCAGTAGCGCCGCGCCCAAACGGCTGCCGGCGCTACTGAGGGGTCTCAGCGCCTCAAAACTGGCGCCACGCGCCGCATTGCGGCGCTATTCCGCCGCTGCGGCGCCCGCTGCGGTGTGGCAGGCTCGGGAAGTGCAGGCCTCCTCCTTCCGTTAAGGAGGAGCTGCCTGCACCCGGCCGCGGCCCGCGATAATCTTTTTAAAAATGAGCCCGGCACCTCGGACAAGTGCCGGGCTTGCTTCTGTTCCGGCGGCGGCGGGTGGAAGTCCGGGGAGGGAGCTGCGGCCAGGCGGCCGGCGGGAAAGCGGCTGGCCGCCGCGGGGCCTTTAATGCGCCGGCGCAAAGTTCTGTAATGCACCTCTGCCAGAACGTTGCTTGCGGCTGCCACGGGCGAGGCGGCCGCAACTCAATTTCCGAGTTCGGGCGGGTTACCATGGCAACCGGGACGCTGCGCACACCGATGACGTCATCGGTGCCGGCGCAGCGCTACCGGCCTAACGCCGATTTAGGGCCCCTGTCAATTTCTAAACTGGCCATAACTTCGGCGCTAGGCCCTCTAGCGCCTCAAAAGCGGCGCTAAGGCCAGTGAATTTCTAGGCCCAAGACTCTGGCAACAGAGTCTTGCACGACTTTGCGCCGGCGCATAAAGGTGGAGCGGAGGCCGGCCGCTTTCCCGCCGGCCGCCTGCCCGCACCTCCCTCCCCGGACTCCCCCACCACCCCCCCGCGGAACAGATGCTTCTCGGCTGCGAGCCCGGCACTTCCCCGAGGTGCCGGGCTCATTTTTGTGGCGATTTAACCGGCCAGCGGACGGGTGCAGGCAGCTCCTCCTTAACTGAAGGAGGAGGCCTGCACTTCCCGAGCCTGCCGCACCGCATCGGGCGCCGCAGCGCCGGAATAGCGCCGCAATGCGGCGCGTAGCGCCAGTTTTCAGGCGCAAACAGCCTTCAGTAGCGCCGGCAGCCGTTTGGGCGCGGCGCTACTGAATTTTTGGCGCGCACAGCGCGACTTAGCACCGGCGCTAAATTTTCGGCGTTAAGCCCCGGCGCAGCGCAAACTCAATTTCTAGGCCATAGAGTTTTACAGCACAGAAAGAGGCCCTTCGGCCCATCTTGTCTGTGCTGCCCAAGGTACACAGGGTCATCAGGGTACACTGGTTCACCAGAGTACACGGCATCACCAGGATACACGGGGTCACCAGATTATACGGTGTCACCAGGGTACACAGGGGCACCAGGTTACACTGGGTCACCAAGGTACACGGGGTCACCAGAGTACATGGTGTCACCAGGGTACACGGGGTCACCAGGTTATACTGGGTCACCCAGGTACAAGGGTTCACCAGAGTACACGGTGTCACCAGGATACACGGGGTCACCAGGGTGCACAGCGTCACCAGGGTACACGGGGTCACCAGGGCACACGGGGTCACCAGAGTACATGGTGTGACCAGGGTACACGGGGTTACCAGGGTACACGGGTCACCCAGGTACATGAGTTCACCAGAGTACACGGTGTCACCAGGATACACGGGGTCACCAGGTTACACAGGTTCACCAGGTTACACGGATTCACCAGGGTACACTGCATCACCAGAGTACTTGGCGTCACCAGGATACACGGGGTCATAAGAACATAAGAACATAAGAAATAGGAGCAGGAGTAGGCCAATCTGCCCCTCGAGCCTGCTCCGCCATTCAATAAGATCATGGCTGATCTGATCCTAACCGCCAATCTACTATCACAGAACCATCTCCCGAATCTAACAGAATTAGACACACGAAATAGGAGCAGGATCAGGCTACACGGCCCCTGGGCCCGCTTCGCTATCCACAGGGCCATGTCCGATCCGAACCTAGACTCATGTCCAAATTCCTGCCCGCTCCCCGTAACCCTTAATTCCCTTTACTTCTAGGAAACTGTCTATTTCTGTTTTAAATTTATGTAATGATGTAGCTTCTACAGCTTTTTGGGGCAGCATATTCCATGGACCTACCACCCTCTGAGTGAAGTAGTTCCTCCTCATCTCAGTTTTGAAAGAGCAGCCCCTTATTCTAAGTCTATGCCCCCTAGTTCTAGTTTCACCCATCATCGGGAACATCCTCCCTGCATCCACCCGATCCAACCCCTTCACAATCTTATATGTTTCAATAAGATCGCCTCTCATTCTTCTGAACTCCAATGAGTAGAGTCCCAATCTACTCAACCTCTCCTCATATGTCCATCCCCTCATCCCCGGGATTAACCGAGTGAACCTTCTTTGTGCTGACTCGAGAGCAAGTATGTCTTTTCTTAAGTATGGACACAAAAACTGTATGCAGCATTCTAGGTGTGGTCTCACCAATACCTTGAACAACTGAAGCAATACCTCCCTATTTTTATATTCTATCCCCCTAGCAATGAAAGCCAACATTCCATTGGCCTTCTTAATCACTTGCTGCACCTGCATACTAACCTTCTGTGTTTCGTGCACCAGGACCCCCAGATCCCTTTGTACTTCTGTATTTTCCAGTTTCTTGCCGTTAAGATAATAACTTGCTCTATGATTTTTCCTGCCAAAGTGCATAACCTCACACTTTCCAGTATTGTATTCCATCTGCCAAACCTTTGCCCACTTACTTAGCCTGTCTATGTCCCCTTGCAGGTTTTTTATTTCCTCCTCACTCACTACTTTCCCTCCCATCTTAGTATCATCTGTAATCTTTGATATGTTACACTCGGTCCCCTCCTCCAAATCATTAATATAGATTGTGAAGAGTTGGGGACCCAGCACTGACCCCTGCGGAACACCACTAGTTACTGATTGCCAGTCTGAGAATGAACCATTTATCCCAACTCTCTGCCTTCTGTTAGATAGCCAATCCTCTATCCATGCCAGAATATTACCCCCAATCCCGTGATTTTTTATCCTAAGCAATAATCTTTTGTGTGGCACCTTGTCAAATGCCTTTTGGAAGTCTAAATACACTACGTCCACTGGTTCCCCTTTATCCACCCTATATGTTACTTCCTCAAAGAACTCCAGCAAATTTGTCAAACATGACTTCCCCTTCATAAAACCATGCTGACTTTGTCCTATTAAATTATGATTATCCAAATGTCCTGTTTCTGTCTCCTTAATAATGGACTCCAAAATTTTACCTACCACAGATGTTAGGCTAACCGGTCTATAGTTTTCAGCCTTCTGTCTACTGCCCTTTTTAAATAAGGGTGTTACATTAGCAGTTTTCCAGTCTGCCGGGACCTTTGCTGAGTCCAGGGAGTTTGGAAAATTATTACCAATGCATCCACAATCCCTACCGTCACGTCCCTCAAGACCCTAGGATGTAAGCCATCAGGTTCAGGTGATTTATCTGCCTTGGGTCCCATTATTTTACCGAGTACCACTTCCTTAGTGATTTTAATCGTGTTTAGCTCCTCCCCACCTACAGCCCCCTGTTTCTCCAGTGTTGGGATATTCTTAGTGTCCTTTACTGTAAAGACTGATACAAAATATTCATTCAGTGTTTTTGCCATCACCATATTTCCCACCATTAATTTCCCGGTCTCATCCTCTAAGGGACCAACATTTACTTTAGCCACCCTTTTTCTTTTTATATAACAATAAAAACTCTTACTATCAGTTTTTATGGGCTAGATTTTCAGTAGCTTGCGCCAGCAGTTAGCGCCTTAAGAGAAGTGATTTCCGGGCGCTATGCGTGTAGCGCCCGGGCGCAGCGCAGTTTGCGCCCCGCCCCAAATTAAGTTGCCCGTTAGCGCCGGCGCAAAGTTTAGCGCCCGCCCGGATGCGCGCGCAGAAAATGACGTCACATCCTCGTGCAACGCCCTTTGGCCGCCCCGATTGCAAACTTCAGTCGGACCGCCCCATTGTGTGGCGGGCGGCCGGAGCGTTTGGAAAAAGGAACGCAACACAACCAGCGCGGGCCCCGGGGGGCGCTAATTAAAGGGAACGTCCTCTCCAGTATAAAGGCCATCCATTATTTCAGAAAACAGTCTTGTGCAACGCATTTCTGGAGACACAACAAGGAGGATAGCTAACTGGTTTCAAGCAGCAAGAGCCAGGTATTTTTGGACTCAGGCAACAGCGCTGCAAGTGGCCATTTGGAAATTAGAGTGTTTGCCAGGATTTGATGGGGGTTGCATGGGGTGCCAACGCGGAGCTGCAGCTCCATGTCCGTAGGGCTCGCAGACGTATTGTGAGAGGGGCAGCCCTGGCTAGAGGCAGAGGGGGCTACAGGCGTCGGCCACGTAGGCCTTACCCAGTCAGGCTATACCGCCAGCAGCGCTCCTACCTAAACATGAGTGCCGCGCGATGTGTTAAAAGGCTCCGATTCCGGAAGGGGGTGATTGCAGAGATCTGCCACCTGCTTCGCCGAGATCTGCGGCCAAAGCTCAGGTGCAGGACGTCTCTGTCGGTGGAAGTGAAGGTGACAGTGGCATTGAACTTCTATGCCACCGGCTCCTTCCAATACACTGCTGGGGACATAGCAAACATCTCCCAGTACGGCGCGCATCGCTGCATCCGCCAGGTGACCGAAGCACTGTTCAGAAGGAGAAGCCAATTCATCTCCTTCCCCATGGCCCTGGAGAGCCAGCATCAGCGCGCATTGGGATTTTCCAGACTCGGGGAATTCCCCTTGGTGCAGGGCGCCATTGACTGTACGCATGTGGCTTTGCGGGCCCCTCTGGAGCATGGCGAGCAGTATCGCAACAGGAAGGGCTACCATTCTCTGAATGTGCAGCTGGTCTGTGACCACAAGCAGCGCATCATGGCAGTCAATGCCAGCTTCCCAGGCAGCAGCCACGATGCCTTTATCCTGCGGCAGAGTACTGTGCATGACATGTTCCAGGCACAGCCTCCCCCAAGAGGATGGCTACTCGGGGACAAAGGCTATCCTTTGTGCACCTGGCTCATGACCCCGCTCCGCGCGCCCAGGACCGCTGCTGAAGAGGCCTACAACGAGAGCCATCAAACCACCCGCAACATCATCGAGCTAACTATTGGGGTCCTCAAGCAGCGGTTCCGCTGCCTTGATCGCTCCGGAGGAGCTCTCCAGTATTCGCCGGACCGGGTCTCCCAATTTGTGGTGGTTTGCTGCATGCTACACAACCTGGCTATCCGCAGGACTCAGGCACTGCCACCTGACGTTGGACCAGCACCTCAGGAGGAGGAGCAGGAGGAGCATGAGGAGGAGGAGGAGGAGGAGGAGGAGGAGCAGGAGTACGTTCCCAGGAGGGAGCGACCAGGGCCAAGGGCCGCACGACGCCACCTTATTACACGGTACTTCTAAGCCCCCTGTCAGGGAATGGCCAGGGGCCATGAGGGAAGATGAATGCAGCCACTCCGCAAGCCCTCAGCCGGCGAAGCCAACAAACACTAAGAAGAACAACCATGGAGACTGCATGAATAAAGATAATTTTTTATTAAACAAAAATGAAAAGCCCTTCCCACATGAATCCCCAAAAACAATAAACGGGCCCCACAAAAAGCCCAACAAACGACTCACTCCCACAAACTGGGGAGGAGCCACTCCACCTTTATTGAAACCGGGCCTCAACGTCGGCCTAACGCAAAAAAAAAGCCCTCCAAAAGCACAACCATGGGCAAAATAAAGATGGCCACCGCCATATTAAAGGAAAGCTGGCCACACCCTCTACTGAGTGGCCCGCGAGGGCGAGACCTTGGCCAGCATTTTGCCTCCCCTGCCCTGCCTGCTGCTCCTTCGCAAGCTCTGCCCAGTGGCTGCTGCGAGGCTGGGGGAAGGCGCCTGAGGCTCAGATGCCCTTCCGCCAGATGCCGCTGGGGGGCGGCCTACACGGCGTTTGGGCCTCGAGGGGCCGTCTCCTGAGTGGCGCGCCTGAGCCTGGCCACCATCAGCTGCAGCCGCTTGCCCTTGACGCCCCAGAGGGGGAATGGCGGCGACGGATGGTGCAATGTGGGCCAGCTGGCGTCTGGGATGCGCTGGCTGGTGCTGTGGCGCGGTGGCACTCGGCCGGGCCCGCACTGCAGGATCCGCAGCAATCAGCCGACGGCCGGCTTGCTGGGATGGTCCAGCGCGGCGCCTGCCCTGGCGATGCCTGCCTGAGACAGCGCGTGTGGCAGCAGTGAGTGGCCCTGTGGTCCTGGTGTGCGCGCGCATCACATCCGCCAGGGTCTTGACGGCATCAGTTAGCATGCGGCCAGTCGCGGCAGTTGCTGCCCCGAACTCGCGCACACTGGTCGCCAGCGACTCGATGGCCTCAGGCATGCGCCCCACCATGCTCATGAGCTCCGTGTGGCGCCGGTCCGAGTCGTCGGCCATCTGATCGAGCTTCCGCACCTCCTCCGAAGTGAAGGTGTCCGGACTGGAGTCGCGACTCTCCCGCTGGGGAGGAGGGGGCCGAACTAGGGGACCCTTGCCGCGTTGGTGACGGCGAGTGTGCCGAGCAGCAGCACTCCCCTCTGATCCTTCCCCCCTTTGGGGGGAAGGCCGCGGGCCACGCGCACGGCTGCTGGGTGGCTGGACGCCACTGGTCCCAGAAGCTGCATTGCCCTGCGACAGTTCCTCCAGGCACTCGTCCAGTGAGGAGGTGTCGAGCATTTCCTCCTCTCCTGCGGGACGTGACTGTTCCCCCGAAGGTCCGGCTTGCTCCTCCTCCTCCTCCTGGTTGGAGGTGCTGTCACTGGCAGCCTCAGGGTCCTGGTCGTCACCAGCTGAAAGCAGGAATGCACAAGAGTAGCTTCAGAGTGAGGAGACGGCGTCAGCGAGGGAGTTAGGACTGGTGGGATTCAGCGCATTGGTGGGACAGTGGCAAAGGAGGTAGCTCGGATGGGCCAGTGCGACGCGAGAGGGCCAAAAGGCGAGGTCCTTACCATTGCCGGGCAGTGGAGGGTCGGATACACCGCACGCTGTGGGGACAATCACACGTGCTCCCATGAGCACACACACGCGCTCCTCCAGCCGAGTGAGCTTCTGCAGCTTGGCGCGGCCACCCCTGGCACGGGCCTGGCGATTAAACGCTACTTTAGCCTGCAAGAGAAAGGACGGGCTGTAAGTGCGCAGTGAAGCCCTGATGTAGTGTGCACTGCCTCCCATGGTGGAATAGCTTGGACAGAGTGAAGCCCTGATGTAGTGAGCACTGCCTCCCATGGTGGAATAGCTTGGACAGAGTGAAGCCCTGATGTAGTGTGCACTGCCTCCCATGGTGGAATAGCTTGGACAGAGTGAAGCCCTGATGTAGTGTGCACTGCCTCCCATGGTGGAATAGCTTGGACAGAGTGAAGCCCTGATGTAGTGTGCACTGCCTCCCATGGTGGAATAGCTTGGCCAAAGTGTAGAGTGCCGAATGGCCATTTGATGCTCATGACTGTCCCAATGCTGCTGGCTGAGGGCTGGCCAAAAGGACTTTCAGGTCCCTTTGCCCATCATGTCAGGTGTACATGCAAGAATGAGGAGGAGACTGGAAAGGCTACTCACCCTCACAATCCTGGTCAGATCGTTGTACTTCTTACGGCATTGTGTGTGGGTCCTGGGGGCCTCGCCGGTGAACGTCACCCTCTGGGCGATCTGCTTCCAGGCTTTGGTGTAGTCGTGGTGGGTTGGATTCCTCCCACTGTCTGGAAACAAGATCTTGCGCCTCACCTCCAGAGCTGTGAGCATGATGTCCAGATCACCCTCTGAGAAGCGCAGGGCACGCTGACGGGCCTTCTCTGGCGTTGCCATGACTCCCTGGGGCTGAGCAGTAGTGTTGAGGCCTCTTTGCAAGGCTGCAGTGTGCAGGGCGTGGCAGCAGACCAATTCGTCCCTTCCCCCTTTAAGAGCTGGTCGGCACCACGGGGTCTGCTGTCAGTGCAAAAATGACCGCACCCGTGCTGCGCCCCGCCTGGGCGCTATCCCTCTGGACCGCCGGCTTAGCGCCTAAAGAGAGTAGTGGAACGCCTCTTTTAGCGCTCCACCAACCTCTTAGGGCGAAGCCACTGAATTCCCGGCAACGGGGCGCTACTTTGGGGCGGGCGCTAACTTCGGGCGGGCGCTAAAGCTAGCGCCCCAAAACTGCCTAAACTGAAAATCTAGCCCTATATTTTTTGCTAATTTACTTTCATAATCTATCTTCCCTTTCTTAATCAATCTTTTTGTTATTTTTTGCTGTCTTTTAAAGTTTTCCCAATCCTCTATCCTCCCACTAGATTTGGCTACCTTATATGCCCTTGTTTTTAGTCGAATACTATCCTTAATTTATTTACTTAGCCACGGATGGCTGTATTTTCTTTTACACCCTTTTCTTCTCAGTGGAATATCTTTTTTTTGGAAGTTGTAAAATAACTCCTTAAATGTACACCACTGATCATGTATCGTCTTACCCTTTAACCAGAGTACATGGTGTCACCAGGGTACACAGAGTCACCAGAGTAAACGGTGTCACCAGGGTACACGGGGACACGAGGTTACACTGAGTCACCAAGGTACACGGGGTCACCAGAGTACACGGTGTCACCAGGGTACACGGGGTCACCAGAGTACACAGTGTCACCACTGTACACGGGGTCACGAGGGTACACTGGATCACCAAGGTACATGGGGTCACCTGAGCACACGGTGTCACCAGGATACACGGAGTGAGCAGGATACATTGGGTCACCAGGGTACACAGGGTCACCAGGTTACATGGGGTCACCAGGGTACATGGGGTCACCAGAGTACACGGTGTCACCAGGATACATGGAATCAGCAGGAGACACTGGGTCACCAGGGTACACAGGTCACCAGAGTATACGGAGTCACCAGGGTACACAGGGTCACCAAGGAACATGGGGTCACCAGGGTACACGGTGTCACCAGGGTACACGGGGTCACCAGGGTACACTGGGTCACCAAGGAACATGGGGTGTAAGGGTCACAAGGATCCCAAGGACACAGCAGGGTCCCAGAAAGCTGCGGATTGCCCGAGCTAAGAAGGGGGCATTTCCCCAGAAACCTGTTTAAACTGTGTGATTTTGAAATGTGTGTGCGTGGCAATTTCTAGTTTAAGCTGAGGGGAAGGTGGGGGTCTCCCAGTTGGGGAGAGGCCATACGAGAACCTCTACCCGGAGTTGGAAGGGGTCCCCGGACCCTGGAAAAGGTGGCATTTTTGGATCCCATGAAAAACATTTTCTTTAAAAAGGCAACACATCATTCTTAACCATCAGAACATTCCAGAAGGAAGGGTGAACTGGGCGCCATAAGCATCTAAAGGCCCTGGTCACCCCAACCCAAAACACCAGACGCAACACCTCTACAGGGCAAGAGCTCAACCCAAAACAAACCTCACAAAGAGGGAACAGACTGGTCGGAGCCAGGAGCTTCCAAAGCCAAACAAGACAAAGGAAAAGGATTAATGGGCAATCTAGTCTACACTTCGCACCTACTCATACTTTGAGCACCGGACCGGACACAAAGGGACAGCCATCACCGGACCATTATTGGTATCTAAAGACAAAGGACTCTCAAGCCCAGATACAGTATAACTGGGGTGAGAATCTCACAGACAGTGTGTGTGTGGAGGCAGAGTCGAAGGAACGCCCGACGAGAAGGAAGGAAGAAGAAGCCCGCGGACCATGGAGGCATCGGAATCAGAGACCGGAGAGCGAGGGGGAAGAAAAGTTCACCTACCTCGGCTTCCCGGTGCCCAGACGTCTTCCCAAGACCGACCCGAGCTGACCGAGGGGGAAGAAAATCAACCGAGGGGAAGCTAGCCTACCTGAAATGTACGAAACCTAAGGACTTCCCCGAGAAAAATCCAACCGCGACTTGCCCGCATCAGCAGGGAACCCAGACTGTGAAGAAACGCTGCAAGCAGGTCTTCCAACAGGTCCGTGGTACAGCGCGCTGTTCCGGACCGAAAGCGTTTTCAAAACCGTACGAAAGGGGACTGTGAGTATGAGCTTTCCTCAATGAGGATCACCCCACTTAGTGATAGGTGGATGGGAGGCTTGTGGTAATAGGAATAGGGTTTAAGGTCATTTTAGTTCGGTTTCACCCTGTTTCCCCTTCCCAGAACGATTGGTTAAGTTTAAAGTTCTATGTTTAAGGTGCTGTTTTAAGAACTTGTTCAGGTTTAAAGACGTCAAGGAACTTTCAGTGGGAAGTGCTGTGTGGAGTTCGGTACTGAGATTATTGCCTTGCTTGTGTTTTACGTGTCCAAATAAAGTGAGTTGTATCTTTTATCCGGTGTCTGCTTCTGGTTACTGCAATTTGAATCTGTCACAAATGTCCAAGCTGTAATTCGCGTTGTAGAACAGTAGTGGGGGAAGTGGGATTCGAAACCTCACGCCAGTAATTTGGGGGATGAGCTGCAATTGGGAATGAGCAGTTAGATTAAGTGGGACAGGCTGAAACTCTGCCTGGGGTTGTATCTGGTATAAACAACCAAGAAACACTTACTCAGAGAAATTCTCTGAGGACTGTGATTTGCTATAAACAGTCAAAAGCCCAAAACTCCTCAGGGACTGTACATCAGCCTGAGGTACCCAGGACTACCTGGGTGTAAGATAACACCCCTTACAAAATGGCGACCACGGCAGGATAATGTGTAAGCAAAGACAATGTGACAGAGAGCAGTCCAGAGGTTGAACCAGAAACTAGAATGAAGGAGAAACTAGGAGATTATATCTGTACCAAGCTCAATGTTAGAAAACCATGGGTGATGGGCCTGCTGCGTAGTGCACACCCAGAGGCAGCGGCAGCAAAGTGGACCCAGGGTAAAGACCACATAGCTACTGTGGAGAAGGCAGTCTGGCTGCTGTGCCTAGAAAAGCAAGTAAAGTTGCTCGACAGGCAGGTGGCGACCCTCCAAGCAGAGGTGGTAGATTTAAAAGAAAGGTCCCGTGCCAAGGTGTTAGATTTAGAGGAGCAGGCTCGGGCAGCAGGGGATGTAGCAAAGGAAAAGATGGCAGCTGGGGAAGAGAAGCTGGCTGAGGCACTTGAGCAACTAGCGGACGAAAGGAGAGAAAGGGCTCTGGAGGCAGAGAGTTTTCGAATTTACAAGGAGTACCTGCAGGCGCAGGTAACAGGAGCCCAAACTGCAGCATTGAGGCTGCAAGAAAGAAATGCTTGCTATGCTCAAGAGAACGCTGAGTTGGGGGAGGATTTAAAGGAAGTTAGGGCAGCCTGGAAGCTCACGTGGCAGGAGGCGAGTCAAGCCCCGGCCACGGACCACGGCCCCTGCCTGGACCAAATCAGGTACCTCACCCAAGCTATAGCTAAGTCCCAGAGAGGCGTAGTGTGTTCGGTCACACCGGCCCCGGAAAGGGGGCAGGAGGAGGAAGAGGAGGTTAGACCCCTCCCCACAGCCCCTGTAACGGAGCCGGAGCTTGAGCCACAGGAGCCAAGCAAGCCGGTGGGACCAGGGCCAGTGTGTCCCGTCGCCCACGTTAAATTTGGTCCAGCTGTAAATGGGGCCCCGGGAGCAGTGACTAGCCATTTCGTTCTGCCCCACTCTGTGCCTCAGTTACAGGCGATGGTCACCCACATCTCTAAACTGGGATATAAAGGGGATGCCACTGCTCACTTTCTTAAAGTAGAGCAGGCGGGGGATTTAAACGGTTGCGACCAGGGAGAGAGAGCCAAGATGCTACTATTTTCACTGGAAGAGGAGGTGGCCGACAACCTCTCCTCTGATAGTAAGATAGGGAGGAACACATTCGCTCAAGTCAAGGAGGAGGTCCTGGATGTGTTGGGGGCGGATGATGGTAGCTTCTTCACCCGAGTTGAGAAGACTCAGCAAAGGGCAAAGGAGAACCCCAGGTGTTTTGCAGACAGGCTGTGGATAGCGTTCAATGAGGCCCGTGCAGGGGGTCTGGACCGAGCGGCCCTGGGAGCAGATGATCGGGTTTGCTGGTTTCGCACCCTGATAGCCAACAGCACTCCGGAGCTGCGAACCCAGGCACGAGCCTAGTTTGACCCCCGAGACCCCCAGCTTGCAGAGGAGACAGTCCTCCGGCAGCTTACCATTTTCTTTAAAAGTGCCCAAGCAGAAGGGAAGACAGGGAAGGGTAAGATCTGTGAGATCACACCCGCCCAGGGGCGAAGGGAATGGAGGCAGGAGGGCAAAAACTCAAACAGCCAGTACAGACCCTTCCGTCCCGTGGATAGCCCACACCCCATTAGGAGAGAGATGGGCTGGGAGGGAAGAGATGGCTCCAGACCAAGCAGGGAGAAAGCCTGCTTCGGGTGTGGGGAGCTAGGGCATTGGAGAAAGGAGTGTGAGAATCCTTGGAGGGATCAAAGGGCCCCTGCCCCTGCTGAACCAAGCGCAGACCAAGCCCAGAAAGCCAAACAGGCTGCAGCTCAAACCCAGAAGAGGCAGGCTCCTCAGCCACCAGCAGCCCCAGCTCAGAAATCCAGCCAGCTAGCAGCCCAGAGCGCGCCGCAGCAGGGCAGCCTGAAGGACATACTGAGGGGAGCGCTGAAGGTTTTAGAGGATCAGGAGCGGGGCCAGATAGCTGCAGTGCAGGGGGAGAAGATCTCCCAGGCTGCAGAATCCTGACTAGCCCCCGGGGAACCTGTCTACCTGTGCCCGGTGAGCTATGATGAGTGGAAGCGACCGCGCGTTGAACTGGAGGTGCAGGGTGTCAGGGGATCATATCTGCTGGACACAGGGGCTTCGGTGACCCTGGTCCATGCAGACAGCCCCAGCACCTCACCCCTGTCCAGCGGCGTCCCTTTCGGCCTCACAAGCTTCACCAACAGTGAGCAGGCAGGATTCCTCACAGTTCCAGTCCAGCTGCGCTTGGGACCTCTCCAGGAGCAATGGACTTGCGTTTTAACCAAGTGGAAGGGGACAGGTCAGGGGATACTGGGGGCTGATTTTACCAGCCACCAAGGCATCCTCATCGACCTGAGGAACCACTGCCTTTGGGGGGCAGTGGGGGACTTAGATACGGAGGAGCTCACGATCATACAGGGCGCACAGGAGAAAGGGGTCCTGTGCACAGTCAAACCCAAAGAGGGTTATGATCTGGCAGCCCTGATCAACAGCACCCCGGTACAGTTCCAAGCAGTTATGCAGACAAATTTAAAGGCCTTCGCCACTCACAAACACGACTGTGGAAGGATGCATGGGGTAGAAGTCAGGGTAGATGGGGACCCCATGATGCGCCCGCAGCGACAGTACAATTTCCCGAGGGAGGCTGAGGCAGATTTAACCATCGCTCTGGGATCCCTGGTTGAGCAAGGGGTTTTAAGAACGATAGCAACCCATGTGAACTCTCCACTTTGGCCGGTGAAGAAGCCGGACAATTCATGGAGAGCCACAGTGGACTATCGAGTCTTGAATAAAAATATCCCAGCCTGCGCCCCGACAGTGGCTGCAGTAGCCGACCTCATTGGAAGTATTCCAGCCTCCGCAACCATCTTCACAGTGCTGGATATTTCCAATGGTTTCTGGTCTGTCCCACTCAGAAGGGAAGATCAGTATAAGTTTGCCTTCACTTTTAAAGGGCAGCAGTATACTTGGAATTGTTTGCCACAGGGTTTCCACAATTCGCCAAGTATATTCCACCAGTGCATGGCTGACAGTTTAAAGAACTTCAGCCAGCCTGGGCAGCTGGTGCAATACGTGGATGACCTGCTGCTATTCTCTGAGACAGAGGAAGAGCATGGCCCCCTATTGGCCGAGCTACTGGAAACGCTATGGGAAGCAGGGTTGAAGGTAAACCCCAAGAAAGCGCAGGTAGGGCAAAGGGAAGTAAAATTCCTGGGTCTGACCCTACGCGCAGGAGAAAGAGCGATAGATGGGGCTCGGAGGAAGGCAGTGCAGGAGCTGCCTGCCCCCACCACAGTCACAGGGGTCCGATCATTCCTGGGATTGACCGGGTACTGCAGGGACTTTATTGAGGGGTATGCTGCCACTGCAGCCCCTCTACTCCGTCTTCTGCACAAGGGTGTGGACTGGGAGTGGGATGAGGGGTGCAGGGAAGCATTTGAGCGCCTCAAGAGGGACCTCCAGGCCGCGCCGGCCCTGGGAGCAATTAATGGGGAAGAGGAGTTCTACCTGGAAGTAGCCGCCAGCGGGGACAGCTTAAGCTCAGTGCTGCTTCAGGAACGGCACGGCCAGCTGAGACCTGTGGTCTACTCCTCCAGGGTCCTCACCGACGTGGAGAGAGGTTACTCCAATTGTGAAAGGCACCTGCTGGCCACTCACTGGGCAGTGAAACGGTCGCGGATTTTCACAGGTGCACCCACAGTGACCCTCCTCACCCATCACACCCCGACTCAGATGCTGCTGGATGGGAGAATCAAGGATGGGACTGTGAGCAGTGTGCGCATTGCTCGCTGGACCCTCCTGCTCTCATCAATGCCCCTGAAAGTAAAAGGACTGTGTGATCCCAAGCTGGCAGCCAATATGCTTTATGCAGGGGAGGCTCATCAGTGCTCGGTCGAAGGGGTCTGGGACATCGACATCGGTCTCCGGGCAGGGATACACCCCACGGGCCGGGAGATCTATGTGGATGGATCCAGTACAATGTCAGCAGGGGAGAGGCTCACAGGGTGCGGGATTTATGATCCTGGGGCGGGCATTGCCCTGACCATAAAGCTCCCGAGCACCATGAACGCCCAGCATGCTGAACTGTCGGCGGTGGTGTATGTAGTGACCCACTCCGAGGAGTTCCCTAGACCCTACACGATTTGCAGCGACAGTATGTTCACCTGCAACTCGTGCACTGAGTATCTGGCCATCTGGGCACGCCGGGGGTACACCTCAGCGGATGGGAAACCCCTGGCAACGAAGCCGTTGCTACAGAGGATAATGGCCGCAGTAGGGACCGAAGGGGATATTTATATCCATAAGGTAAAGGCTCACTCCAAAACGGAGCCTCGAGCGGAAGGGAACGGTATGGCCGACGCACTGGCCAAAGAAGGGGCTCGAGTGGGCACCTTCTGGAATCCTTACGGGGGGGGTCCAGTAGCCGCTCTCCAGGGCGGGACAGGGGCACAAGGGAGCGCAGGGGTAGCATTGGCCCCAGACCTACAGGTGGTCCAGGTGCAGGATCCCGTCCTTAAGGCCGTCCTGGAGAAGCTAAAAAAGGGGGAAAAGGTCGAAGGACCTTACGGAGGGGCAGCATTCCAGATCAAAGAAAGGATGCTGTTCAGAGGGGATCAGTGGGTCGTACCGAAGCAGCACCAGAGGGAGTTCCTCCAACTGGCCCATGAGGGTCCAGGAGCGGGGCACCCCAGACCTGAGACCACCTGGCAACGGGTGGAACAGGTGGGGTGGTGGGTAGGACTCAGGGAAGACGTCCGAGAGTTCTGCGCAAGCTGCCTGGTGTGTGCAGCAAACAATCCAGATCCCCAGAAAAGAAAGGTGTCGATGGGACACATTAGGAGGGTAGAGGGACCATGGCAGTCGATCCAGGTCGACTACATCGGGCCCCTACCCACCGCCCAGGGAGGTTACAAGTTCTGTTTAGTGCTTGTGGATGTGTTTTCAAAATGGGTTGAAGCCTTCCCCTGCCGAACAGCCACAGCACTAGGAACCGCTAGAATTTTAGTAAGGGAAGTGTTCTCCAGATGGGGACTTCCCCAGTATGTGGAATCAGACCAGGGAAGCCACTTCACAGGACAGGTCATGCAAGCAACCCTCAAGGTGCTGGGCATAAAAGGGAAGTGGCACGTCTCACACAACCCACAGTCTTCAGGCATTGTGGAGCGTTCAAATCGTACCATCAAAGAAAGGCTGCGTAAGGAAACGGCAGACTCTCCCAAGAAGTGGGCGGAGGTCTTACCGTTGGTCCTTATGGGTGTCCGGGCCAGCCAGTCAAAGAGCACCGGCTATTCCCCACATGAGCTAATGACCGGGCGGACCATGAGGACCCCCACCCATGTACTCGCCCCAGTACTCACCGAAGGACAGGCCAGGGAGGTAGACCGGGACAAGTTTACCAAGAATCTGCATGAGCGCCTCAAGCAGATTCACTGGCAGGCAGCTAGTAACATGGGCAGACAGCATAGGAGTAACCATCTGTTACTGGAGCCTAGGAAGCACCACGAGTGGGAGGTGGGAGACCAAGTCATGGTGAGGAACTTCGCCCGGGTGGGGGTGTTCGAAGCATTATACCAGGGACCTTATGCCATTGTGGAAAAAGCCAGCCCCATGGTGTATGCAGTGAAACTACCTCGCAGAACCAAGTGGTTTCACATTAACCAATGTAAACTATTCAACCCGGGGGAGCCTCGCACAAAGAAAGGAAAGGCAGGAGTAGGGGCCGGTCCGGGAGACAACAGCCTCCCGACCACAGCCAAGGCACCGGTGCCTGCAGCAGGTACAGCCACCGCGCCAGCCCCAGCAAAGGGGGCGGTGGGCTGTATGACTGGGCAGCTCACACCTATGAATTGGGACTCAGACGAGACCCCAGATGCCCCACCCATTCCGAGTCCACGGCGAATGAGCCCAAGGGAGCCGTGGACACTGGCCAATCTATGGCCTATGGGGAGTCCCCTATCAGGAGCCACTGGGGGGGAGAAGTCCCCCAGGGAAGGGGAGCCCACCCCGGTCGGACAGCCTATGGGAGGAGGAGTTAGAAGGGTGCATTTTGAAACTCCGCCCAGGGAGGAGGATACCGATAGGTCAGTTTCTCCACAGTCCAATAGGCAGAATGAAGAGATAGAAGGGGAGTACACAGAGGACAGGGCGGACCTCTGGGACCTAAGCCAAGCATCTAACGGGGGACCTGAGACTAGTGTAGGGAAGGCAGCCACAGCAACCCCGCCGCCAGTGCTCGAGTGGAGAGCGCGCGGAGGAGGGAGTGAGGGCTCCGGGAGGATGGTTTGGGATTCCGGGGGCACCCAGGGACCGGGGACAGACCCGCCCGGGAGACCAGTCCGAGTGCCAAAACAAGTGGTTAAGTGGACTCCAGACTTCAGGCCGCGTTACCGGCCAAGGAAGAAGCTGAAGAAACGCTTCCTCAGGACCAGCCCTGGCCACCCGGAGATGGATGGCAGCAGTACAGACTCGGATAAAACTTTAACGCATCGCATCTCATGCCCTGGTGATCGGTATTTAATATTCGTCACCTGTAAGATGAGAAGAGCAAACCGCCAGGCCCGCTATGTACACGCGATGGAGGGATTAGGGGCCAATTAGGACTGTGACGCAAAGCAGAGAAAGTCGTATATGGAGCAGTATATAATGGAAATAATGTGTGGAGTGATTTGGTGTATTGGGAAATGTTATTTGGGTATTGTGTGTGTACCCTAGATATGTACATTTGTAATTAGCGTGTTAACAAAATGTCCGTTTGCTTTGTAAGGAAACCAGGATCCTTGCTCCCTCGCTTGGTGACACTCTATATTGGAGAGTGTCAAACGGGGGCCTGTAAGGGTCACAAGGATCCCAAGGACACAGCAGGGTCCCAGAAAGCTGCGGATTGCCCGAGCTAAGAAGGGGGCATTTCCCCAGAAACCTGTTTAAACTGTGTGATTTTGAAATGTGTGTGCGTGGTAATTTCTAGTTTAAGCTGAGGGGAAGGTGGGGGTCTCCCAGTTGGGGAGAGGCCATACGAGAACCTCTACCCGGAGTTGGAAGGGGTCCCCGGACCCCGGAAAAGGAGGAATTTTTGGATCCCATGAAAGACATTTTCTTTAAAAAGGCAACACATCATTCTTAACCGTCAGAACATTCCAGAAGGAAGGGTGAACTGGGGGCCATTAGCATGTAAAGGCCCTGGTCACCCCAACCCAAAACACCAGACGCAACACCTCTACAGGGCAAGAGCTCAACCCAAAACAAACCTCACAAAGAGGGAACAGACTGATCGGAGCCAGGAGCTTCCAAAGCCAAACAAGACAAAGGAAAAGGATTAACGGGCAATCTAGTCTACACTTCGCACCTGCTCACACTTTGAGCACCGGACCGGACACAAAAGGACAGCCATCACCGGACCATTATTGGTATCTAAAGACAAAGGACTCTCAAGCCCAGATACAGTATAACTGGGGTGAGAATCTCACAGACAGTGTGTGTGTGGAGGCAGAGTCGAAGGAACGCCCGACGAGAAGGAAGGAAGAAGAAGCCCGCGGACCACGGAGGCATCGGAATCAGAGACCAGAGAGCGAGGGGGAAGAAAAGTTCACCTACCTCGGCTTCCCGGTGCCCAGACGTCTTCCCAAGACCGACCCGAGCTGACCGAGGGGGAAGAAAATCAACCGAGGGGAAGCTAGCCTACCCGAAATGTACGAAACCTAAGGGCTTACCCGAGAAAAATCCAACCGCAACTTGCCCGCATCAGCAGGGAACCCAGACTGTGAAGAAACGCTGCAAGCAGGTCTTCCAACAGGTCCGTGGTACAGCGCGCTGTTCCGGACCGAAAGCGTTTTCAAAACCGTACGAAAGGGGACTGTGAGTATGAGCTTTCCTCAATGAGGATCACCCCACTTAGTGATAGGAGGATGGGAGGCTTGTGGTAATAGGAATAGGGTTTAAGGTCATTTTAGTTCGGTTTCACCCTATGTTTTCCCTTCCCAGAACAATTGGTTAAGTTTAAAGTTCTATGTTTAAGGTGCTGTTTTAAGAACTTGTTCAGGTTTAAAGACGTCAAGGAACTTTCAGTGGGAAGTGCTGTGTGGAGTTCGGTACTGAGATTATTGCCTTGCTTGTGTTTTACGTGTCCAAATAAAGTGAGTTGTATCTTTTATCCGGTGTCTGCTTCTGGTTACTGCAATTTGAATCTGTCACAAATGTCCAAGCTGTAATTCGCGTTGTAGAACAGTAGTGGGGGAAGTGGGATTCGAAACCTCACGCCAGTAATTTGGGGGATGAGCTGCAATTAGGAATGAGCAGTTAGATTAAGTGGGACAGGCTGAAACTCTGCCTGGGGTTGTATCTGGTATAAACAACCAAGAAACACTTACTCAGAGAAATTCTCTGAGGACTGTGATTTGCTATAAACAGTCAAAAGCCCAAAACTCCTCAGGGACTGTACATCAGCCTGAGGTACCCAGGACTACCTGGGTGTAAGATAACCCCCCTTACAAAATCACCAGAGCACATGGTGTCACCAGGATACACGGAGTCAGCAGGATACACTGGGTCACCAGGATACATAGGGTCATCAGGTTACACGGGGTCACCAGGGTACACGGGGTACCAGAGTACATTGGGTCACCACGATACTCGGGGTCACCAGGATACACGGGGTCACCAGTGTACACGGGATCACCAGAGTACAGGCCTCACCAGGATACATTGTATCACCAGGGTACACTGGGTCACCAAGGTACACAGGGTCACCAGAATACATGGCGTCACCAGGGTACACTGGGTCACGAGGATACACTGGATCACCAAGTTACATGGGGTCACCAGAACACACGGTGTCACCAGGATACATGGAGTCAGCTGGATACATTGGGTCACCAGGGTACACAGGGTCATCAGGTTACATGGGGTCACCAGGGTACACAGGGTCACCAGAGTACATTGGGTCACAACAATGCTCAGGGTCACCAGGATACACGGTGTCACCAGGGTACACGGTGTCACCAGGGTACATGGGATCACCAGAGTACAAGGCGTCACCAGGATACACTGGATCACCAGGGTACACAGGGTCACAAGGATACACTGGGTCACCAGGGTACACGGGATCACCAGAGTACACCGGGTCACCAGGGTAAACAGGGTCATCAGGGTACACTGGGCCAACAGAGTACACGGGGTCACCAGGATACACGGGGTCACCAGAGTATACGGTGTCACCAGGGTACACAGGGGCACCAGGTTACACTGGGTCACCAAGGTACACGGGGTCACCAGAGTACATGGTGTCACCAGGATACACGGGGTCACCAGGGTATACTGGGTCACCCAGGTACAAGGGTTCACCAGAGTACACGGTGTCACCAGGATACACGGGGTCACCAGGGTGCACAGCGTCACCTGGGTACACGGGGTCACCAGGGTACACGGGGTCACCCGGGTACACAGGGTCACCAAGGTACACGGGGTCACCAGAGTACATGGTGTGACCAGGGTACACGGGGTTACCAGGGTACACGGGTCACCCAGGCACATGAGTTCACCAGAGTACACGGTGTCACCAGGATACACGGGGTCACCAGGTTACACAGGTTCACCAGGGTACACGGAGTCACCAGGATACACTGGGTCACCAGAGTACCTGGCGTCACCAGGATACATGGGGTCATAAGAAGATAAGAAATAGGAGCAGGAGTAGGCCAATCTGCCCCTCGAGCCTGCTCCGCCATTCAATAAGATCATGGCTGATCTGATCCTAACCGCCAATCTACTATCACAGAACCATCTCCCGAATCTAACAGAATTAGACACACGAAATAGGAGCAGGATCAGGCTACACGGCCCCTGGGCCCGCTTCGCTATCCACAGGGCCATGTCCGATCCGAACCTAGACTCATGTCCAAATTCCTGCCCGCTCCCCGTAACCCTTAATTCCCTTTACTTCTAGGAAACTGTCTATTTCTGTTTTAAATTTATTTAATGATGTAGCTTCTACAGCTTTCTGGGGCAGCATATTCCATGGACCTACCATCCTCTGAGTGAAGTAGTTCCTCCTCATCTCAGTTTTGAAAGAGCAGCCCCTTATTCTAAGTCTATGCCCCCTAGTTCTAGTTTCACCCATCATCGGGAACATCCTCCCTGCATCCACCCGATCCAAACCCTTCACAATCTTATATGTTTCAATAAGCTCGCCTCTCATTCTTCTGAACTCCAATGAGTAGAGTCCCAATCTACTCAACCTCTCCTCATATGTCCATCCCCTCATCCCCGGGATTAACCGAGTGAACCTTCTATGTACTGACTCGAAAGCGAGTATGTCTTTTCTTAAGTATGGACACAAAAACTGTATGCAGTATTCTAGGTGCGGTCTCACCAATACCTTGTACAACTGAAGCAATACCTCCCTATTTTTATATTCTATCCCCCTAGCAATGAAAGCCAACATTCCATTGGCCTTCTTAATCACTTGCTGCACCTGCATACTAACCTTTTGTGTTTCATGCACCAGGACCCCCAGATCCCTTTGTACTTCTGTACTTTCCAGTTTCTTGCCATTAAGATAATAACTTGCTCTACGATTTTTCCTGCCAAAGTGCATAACCTCACACTTTCCAGTATTGTATTCCATCTGCCAAATCTCTGCCTACTTACTTAGCCTGTCTCTGTCCCCTTGCAGGTTTTTTATGTCCTCCTCACTCACTACTTTTCCTCCCATGTTAGTATCATCTGCAAACCTTGATATGTTACACTCGGTCCCCTCCTCCAAATCATTAATATAGATTGTAAAGTGTTGGGGACCCAGTACTGACCCCTGCAGAACACCACTAGTTACTGATTG
Organism: Somniosus microcephalus; assembly: GCF_052327205.1. Lineage (NCBI taxonomy): Eukaryota > Metazoa > Chordata > Chondrichthyes > Squaliformes > Somniosidae > Somniosus > Somniosus microcephalus. The sequence goes on along the minus strand of NC_140987.1, from coordinate 323,998,988 downwards.
CCAGTCTGAGAATGAACCATTTATCCCAACTCTCTGCCTTCTGTTAGATAGCCAATCCTCTATCCATGCCAGAATATTACCCCCAATCCTGTGATTTTTTTATCCTAAGCAATAATCTTTTCTGTGGCACCTTGTCAAATGCCTTTTGGAAGTCTAAATACACTACGTCCACTGGTTCCCCTTTATCCACCCTATATGTTACTTCCTCAAAGAACTCCAGCAAATTTGTCAAACATGACTTCCTCTTCATAAAACCATGCTGACTTTGTCCTATTAAATTATGATTATCCAAATGTCCTGTTACTGTCTCCTTAATAATGGACTCCAAAATTTTACCTACCACAGATGTTAGGCTAACCGGTCTATAGTTTCCAGCCTTCTGTCTACTGCCCTTTTTAAATAAGGGTGTTACATTAGCAGTTTTCCAGTCTGCCGGGACCTTTGCTGAGTCCAGGGAGTTTGGAAAATTATTACCAATGCATCCACAATCCCTACCGACACTTCCCTCAAGACCCTAGGATGTAAGCCATCAGGTTCAGGTGATTTATCTGCCTTGGGTCCCATTATTTTACCGAGTACCACTTCCTTAGTGATTTTGATCGTGTTTAGTTCCTCCCCCACTACAGCCCCTGTTTGTCCAGTGTTGGGATATTCTTAGTGTCCTTTACTGTAAAGACTGATGCAAAATATTCATTCAGTGTTTTTGCCATCTCCATATTTCCCACCATTAATTTCCCGGTCTCATCCTCTAAGGGACCAACATTTACTTTAGCCACCCTTTTTCTTTTATATAACAATAAAAATTCTTACTATCAGTTTTTATATTTTTTGCTAATTTACTTTCATAAACTATCTTCCCTTTCTTAATCAATCTTTTTGTTATTTTTTGCTGTCTTTTAAAGTTTTCACAATCCTCTATCCTCCCATTAGATTTGGCTACCTTATATGCCCTTGTTTTTAGTCGAATACTATCCTTAATTTCTTTACTTAGCCACGGATGCATGTATTTTCTTTTACACCCTTTTCTTCTCAGTGGAATATATATTTTTTGGAAGTTGTAAAATAACTCCTTAAATGTACACCACTGATCATGTATCGTCTTACCCTTAAACCAGAGTACATGGTGTCAACAGGGTACACAGAGTCACCAGAGTAAACGGTGTCACCAGGGTGCATGGGGACACGAGGTTACACTGGGTCACCAGATTACACAGCGTCACCAGTGTACACGGGGTCACGAGGGTACACTGGTTCACCAAGGTACATGGGGTCACCTGAGCACACGGTGTCACCAGGATACACAGAGTGAGCAGGATACATTGGGTCACCAGTGTACACAGGGTCACCAGGTTACATGGGGTCACCAGGGTACACGGGGTCACCAGAGTACACGGCATCAGCAGGATACGCTGGATCACCAGGGTACTCAGGGTCACAAGGATACCCTGGGTAACCAGGGTACACGGGATCAACAGAGTACACGGGGTCACCAGGATACACGGGGTCACCAGAGTATATGGCATTGCCAGGATACACGGGATCACCTGAGTACACGGGGTCACCAGGATACACGGGGTCACCAGAGTATACTACATCACCAGGATACACGGGGTCACCAGAGTACACGGTGTCACCAGGGTACACTGGGTCACCAGGATACACACGGTCACCAGAGTACACCTGTCACCAGGGTACATGGTGTCACCAGGGTACACTGGGTAACCAGAGAATACAGGCCACCAGAGCACATGGGTTCACCAGGGTACGCTGGGTCACCAGGGTACACGGGTTCACCAGAGTCCACGGTGTCACCAGGATACATGGAGTCAGCAGGATACACAGGGTCACCAGGGTACACGGGGTCACCAGGGTACACTGGGTCACCAGAGTACACGGAGTCACCAGGATACACTGGGTCACCAGAGTACATGGCGTCACCAGGATACACGGGGTCACCAGGGAACACGGGGTCACCAGAGTGCACGTTGTCACCAGGATACACTGGGACACCAGAGTACATGGCGTCAGCAGGATAGACGGGGTCACCATGTTACACGGGGTCACCAGGGTACATGGGGTCAGCAGAGTATATTGGGTCACCATGATACTCGTGATCACCAGGATACACGGTTTCACCAGGGTACATGGTGTCACCAGGGTACACGGTGTCACCAGGGTACACGGGATCACCAGAGCACACGGCGTCACCAGGATACACTGGATCACCAGGGTACACAGTGTCACAAGGACACACTGGGTCACCGGGGTTCATGGGATCACCAGAGTGCACGGGGTCACCAGAGTAAACGGTGTCACCAGGGTACACGGGGTCATGAGGGTACATTGTGTCACCAGGGTACATGGGGTAACCAGAGTAAACGGTTACACCAGGTTACACGGGGTCACGAGGTTACTATGTGTCACCAAGGTACACGGGGTCACCAGAGTACACGGTGTCACCACGGTGCACAGGTTCACCAGAGTACACGGTGTCACCAGGGTACACGGGGTCATGAGGGTACACTGGATCACCAAGGTACATGGGGTCACCAGAGCACACGGTGTCACCAGGATACACGGAGTCAGCAGGATACATTGGGTCACCAGGGTACACAGGGTTACCAGAGTACATGGGTTCACCACGATACTCGGGGTCACCAGGATACATGGTTTCACCAGGGTACACGGTGTCACCAGGGTTCCTGGCGTCACCAGGGTACATGGGATCACCAGAGTACATGGCATCACCAGGATACACTGGATCACCAGGGTACACAGGGTCACAAGGATACCCTGGGTAACCAGGGTGCACGGGATCAACAGAGTACACGGGGTCACCAGGATACACAGGGTCACCAGAGTATATGGCATTGCCAGGATACACGGGATTACCTGAGTACATGGGGTCACCAGGATACACGGGGTCACCAGAGTATACTACATCACCAGGATACACGGGGTCACCAGAGTACACGGTGTCACCAGGGTACACTGGGTCACCAGGATACACGCGGTCACCAGAGTACACCTGTCACCAGGGTACATGGTGTCACCAGGGTACACTGGGTAACCAGAGAATACAGGCCACCAGAGCACATGGGTTCACCAGGGTACGCTGGGTAACCAGGGTACACGGGTTCACCAGAGTCCACGGTGTCACCAGGATACATGGAGTCAGCAGGATACACAGGGTCACCAGGGTACACGGGGTCACCAGGGTACACTGGGTCACCAGAGTACACGGAGTCACCAGGATACACTGGGTCACCAGTGTACATGGCGTCACCAGGATACACGGGGTCACCAGGGAACACGGGGTCACCAGAGTACACGTTGTCACCAGGATACACTGGGTCACCAGAGTACATGGGGTCAGCAGAGTATATTGGGTCACCATGATACTCGTGATCACCAGGATACACGGTTTCACCAGGGTACATGGTGTCACCAGGGTACACGGTGTCACCAGGATACACTGGGTCACCAGGGTACATGGGGTCAGCAGAGTATATTGGGTCACCATGATACTCGTGATCACCAGGATACACGGTTTCACCAGGGTACATGGTGTCACCAGGGTACACGGTGTCACCAGGGTACACGGGATCACCAGAGTACACGGCGTCACCAGGATACACTGGATCACCAGGGTACACAGGGTCACAAGGATACACTGGGTCACTGGGGTTCATGGGATCACCAGAGTACACGGGGTCACCAGAGTAAACGGTGTCACCAGGGTACACGGGGTCATGAGGGTACATTGTGTCACCAGGGTACACGGGGTAACCAGAGTAAACGGTGTCACCAGGTTACACGGGGTCACGAGGCTACTATGTGTCACCAAGGTACACGGGGTCACCAGAGTACACAGTGTCACCACGGTGCACAGGGTCACCAGAGTACACGGAGTCACCAGGGTACACGGGGCCATGAGGGTACACTGGATCACCAAGGTACATGGGGTCACCAGAGCACACGGTGTCACCAGGATACATGGAGTCAGCAGGATACATTGGGTCACCAGGGTACACAGGGTCACCAGGTTCCAAGGGGTCAACAGGGTACACGGGGTCACCAGAGTACATTGGGCCACCAGGATACACGGGGTCACCAGAGTATATGGCATCGCCAGGATACACGGGATCACCTGAGTACACGGGGTCACCAGGATGCACAGGGTCACCAGAGTATACGGCATCACCAGGATACACGGGGTCACCAGAGTACACAGTGCCACCAGGGTACACTGGGTCACCAGGATACACGGGGTCACCAGAGTACACCTGTCACCAGGGTACATGGGGTCACCAGGGTACACTGGGTCACCAGAGTATACAGGCCACCAGGGTACATGGGGTCACCAGTGTACACTGGGTCTCAAGGGTACACGGGGTCACCAGAGTCCACGGTGTCACCAGGATACATGGAGTCATCAGGATACACTGGTTCACCAGGGTACACGGTGTCACCAGGGTACGCTGAGTCACCAGAGTACACGGAGTCACCAGGATACACTGGGTCACCAGAGTACATGGCATCACCAGGATACACGGGGTCACCAGGGTACACGGGGTCACCAGAGTACACAGTGTCACCAGGATACACTGGGTCACCAGAGTACATGGCGTCACCAGGATACACGGGGTCACCATGTTACACGGGGTCACCAAGGTACATGGGGTCAGCAGAGTATTTTGGGGCACCACGATACTCGTGGTCACCAGGATACACGGTGTCACCAGGTTATACGGTGTCACCAGGGTACTCGGCGTCACCAGGGTACACGGGATCACCAGAGTGCACAGGGTCACAAGGATACACTGGGCCACCGGGGTTCACGGGATCACCAGAGTACACGGGGTCACCAGGATACACGGGGTCACCAGAGTATACGGCGTCACCAGGATACACTGGGTCACCAGGCTACACGGGATCACCAGGCTACACTGTGTCACCAGAGTACATGGTGTCACCAGGATTCACGGGGTCACCAGAGTACACAGGTTTCCAGGGTACACGGGGTCACCAGGGTACACGGGGTCACCAGGGTACACAGGGTTACCAGACTACGCGGCATCATCAGGATACACGGGGTCACCAGACTACGCAGTGTCACCAGGGTACACGGGGTCACCAGGGTACTCTGGGTCAACAGCTTACACGGGGTCAACAGAGTACACGTTGTCACCAGGGTACACTGCGTCACCAGGTTACATGGGGTCACCAGAGTACACGTGTCACCAGGGTACATGGGGTCACCAGAGTAAACGGTGTCCCCAGGGTACACGGGGTCACGAGGGTACACTGGGTCACCAGGATACACGGGGTCACCAGAGTACATGTGTCACCAGGGTTCATGGGGTCACCAGGGTAAACTGGGTTACCAGAGTACACAGGCCACCAGGGTACATGGGGTCACCAGGGTACACTGGGTCACCAGGGTACACGGGGTCACCAGAGTACACGATGTCACCAAGATACATGGAGTCAGCAGGATACCCTGGGTCAGCAGGGTACACGGGGTCACCAGGGTACACTGGGTCACCACAGTACATGGAGTCACCAGGATACACTGGGTCACCAGGGTACATGGCATCACTAGGATTCTCGGGGTCACCAGAGTACATGGTGTCACCAGGGTACACGGGGTCACCAGAGTAAACGGTGTCCCCAGTGTACATGGGGTCACGAGGGTACACTGGGTCACCAAGGCACATGGGGTCACCAGAGTACATGGTGTCACCAGGGTACACTGGATCACCAGAGTACACAGGCCACCAGGGTACATGGGGTCACCAGGGTACACTGGGTCACCAGGATACATCGAGTCAGCAGGATACACTGGGTCACCAGGGTACACGGGGTCACCAGGGTACACTCGTTCACCAGAGTACATGGAGTCACCAGGATACACTGGGTCACCAGAGTACATGGTGTAACCAGGATACATGGGGTCCCCAGATTACATGGTGGTACCAGGGTACACGGCGTCACCAGAGTAAGCGGGGGTGCACTGGGTCACCAAGGTACATGCGGTCACCAGAGCACACGGTGTCACCAGGATACACGGAGTCAGCAGGATATAAAGGGTCACCAGGGGACACAGGGTCACCAGGTTACACGGGGTCACCAGTGTACACTGGGATCACCAGAGTACATTGGGTCACCACGATACTCGGGGTCACCAGGATACACGGTGTCTGCAGAGTACACAGGGTCACCAGGCTACACTGTTGTCACCAGAGTACATGGTGTCAGCAGGATACACGGGGTCACCAGAGTACACAGGTCTCCAGGGTACACGGGGTCACCAGGATACACTAGGTCACCAGGGTACACGGGGTCACCAGTGTACACTGGGTCACCAGGGTACATGGGGTCACCTGGGTACACTGGGTCACCAGAGTAAACAGGCCACCAGGGTACATGGGGTCACCAGGGTACACTGGGTCACCAGGGTACACGGGTTCACCAGAGTACACGGTGTCACCACGATACATGGAGTCATCAGGATACACTGGGTCACCAGGGTACACGGGAGCACCAGATTACACGGTGTCACCAGGGTACACGGGGTCACCAAGGTACACGGGGTCACCAGGGTACATGAAGTCAGCAGGAGACACTGGGTCACCAGGGTACACAGGGTCACCAGGTTACACGGGGTCACAAGTGTACATTGGGTCACAACGATACTCGGGGTCACCAGGATACTCAGGGTCACCTCGATACACGGGGTCACCAGTGTACACGGGGTCACCAGGATACATGTGGTCACCTCGGTACACGGGGTCACCAGGATACACAGGATCGCAAGGGTACACGGTTTCACCAGGGTACACAGAGTCACCTGGTTATATGGGGTCACCAGGATACATGGGGCCACCAGGGTACATGGGGTCACCAGGATACATGGGGTCACCAGGGTACACGGGATCACCAGTGTACACGGTGTCACCAGGATTCACGGGGTCACCAGGGTACACGGGATCACCAGACTACACGGCGTCACCAGGATACACTGTATCACCAGGGTACACAGGTCACAAAGATACACTGGGTCACCAGGATACACACGGTCATCAGGATACACTGGGTCACCAGGATACATGGGGTCACCAGGATACACAGGGTCACAAGGATACACTGGCTCAGCAGGATACACAGGGTCACCAGAGTATACGGTGTCACTAGGATACACGGGGGTCACCAGATTACACAGGCCACCAGGGTACACGGGGTCACCAGGGTACACTAGGTCACCAGAGCACATGGGGTCACCAGGGTACACAGGTCACCAGAGTACGCGGCATCACCAGGATACACGGGGTCACCAAAATACACAGTGTCACCAGGGTACACTGGTGCACCAGAGTACACGGCGTCACCAGGATACACAGGGTCACCAGAGTATACAGTTTCACCAGGGTACACGGGGTCACCAGGGTAGACTGGGTCACCAAGGTACACGGGGTCACCAGAGTACATGGTGTCACCAGGGTACACGGGGTCACCAGGTATACTGGGTCACCCAGATACATGGGTTCACAGAGTACACGGTGTCACCAGGATACACGGGGTCACCAGGGTACACGGGGTCACCAGGGTACACGGGGTCACCAGGGTACACAGAGTCAGCAGGGTACACAGGGTCGCCAGGGTACATGGGTTCACCAGGATACACTGGTCAGGAAGGTAGATGCTTCTTTTCGCTGAAGTATTTGACTGACTGTGGTACAAGTGGAGCAGGTGCAGAATTTCTCCCAATTTGTGTTCCTTTCATTTTGCTGGCACAGTGAGCTACCTCACTGACCCAGAGCACCAACCATAGACAAATGACCTTATTAATGAAATTAGCCCACACCTCCAAAATACACAAAATCTTAAATCGTCAGCAGCCAATTATAAGTGGTGTTTATTGACAACAAGAAAGTAATGACAGTGAGATTACATAGAACTACCCATCGGAGATAAAATTCTCCTCAATTCACTGACAACCACATTTTCAAACTCCCAACTCAGGACCTGCAATAACCATGAGACGTCTGCAGCTGTCAACTTGCTCAACCTCTCCCTCACCTCGACCTTTGATGTGCTTATCCCCAGCAAAATCTCTACTGTACTCTATCCCGGCTATTCCCCCAGTATGGCCACATCATTTTTCTCCAACGCCTCTCCTCTGTTGTCCAGCTGAGTAGGACTGCCTTTGCTAGGTTCCACATTTACCTATCCAATCATAGCCAGAGAGTGTCCAGCAATGGCTTCTCTTCCCACCCCCACAATGTTAACTTCAGAGTCCCCCAAGGATCTAAACTTGTCCCCGCCTCTTCCTCATCTACTTGCTGCCCCTTGGTGACATCATCTACAGACATGGAGTGAGCTTCTGTTTCTTAGCATTGTGTCTATCCTTGTGCCTCAAACCTTGTTCCCTTGTGAACTGAACCTTTGACTCCTACGTGGTGCTCCCTTAATGTCAGGCAATTGTGAGATGTGTGGTTGGGTCTTTATTACCGGGGGCTTTTAAGACTGAAGTAATAATTATCTTCAGTTGCCCTCACTGCGTGATCTATCCTTGGCACAGATTTCCCTGAATGTTTTGGCATCAGAGGTGGTTCCGAGGATGGACTCACTGAGTCACTATCCTGGGAGGCAGCAGTGCCTTCAGTTATCCTCCCAGCAGCCCACTGGTGCTGGGCATTGGCTCTGTAGGTAAAGCTTGGTGAGAGAGCAGCGTAAATAGTCCATATTCAGCCCTGTAATCTCTGAGCTGTTAAGAGTGTTTTGCCATGACTGTTCTTAAACCTTCCTCTTTGTATCTGCAGATCTCTCTTAGCCTGCTACACTCTCCAACAGGAGTGGACTGGCTCCCTCCAAAGGGTGTGGAATTCTTGGGATTCTCACGGAAAAAATGAGGCACTGATAATAGAGCAGTGAGGAACCATTCACAGGGATACTTGGGAAATCTCCCGATCTCCCATATGGCCATTCCGCCCCTGCTGTCTGAGGTGGTCTGTATGGTCTCGCAACCTTCTTTCATTGTGTTTCAAATGCTGGGTCTGGATTACCCACCATCTGCAGCATGTGTATGGAAACCATCTCAAGTGTCTACCCGTGGGTTTCATGCTCCTGTATTGTTTCCTGATTGAATACCGGGCCCCTGAGATTAGAGACCCCTGGGCTCCTCAGCTCATGGCAGCCTTTCTCTGCCCTTGGTAAGCCCCAGCCTGCTCCTCATCTTCCACGCCCAGTTCCTCCAGCTCACTGGTGCTCTGCGTGTCCCCCTGTGATAGTCCCTCCCACTCACTGAAACATCCCAGCCCTACATTGAGTTCTTGAGTAAGTGAGGTGCCATGATGGAGTGGGTGAGCTGGGCGATGCAGTTGATGAGGTGGAAATGCCAGGCTGCCCCTTGAAATATTCTTCTGCTTCTCACCGAGCATCACAGGAATACATCAAAGTTACAGCACGGAAACAAGCCATTCAGCCCAACCAGTCCTTGTTGGTGCTTACTAACATTTACCCGCCCTGTTCCCATCTCCTTCAAACCCTTTCCTTCACCAACCGATCCAACCAACCTTGCATGTTAACTTGGTTTCTTCTTCAACCACTACCCTGAATGTGAATTCCACAAGCTCACAACTCTCTGTGTGAAGGAACTTCTCGAAGAAGCACTTGGGAAATAGGGATCACAATATCAATCGGTTTAGAGTAGTTATGGAAAAGGATAAGGAACAATCAAATGTTAAAATACTCCACTGGAGGAGGGCTAATTTAATGAGTGTTAAAGGGATCTGGCCCAGATGGATTGGAAGCAAAGGTTGGGATTTAAAACAGTAAATGAGCAATGGGAGGCCGTTTAAGAGGTTATAGTTCAGGTACAGATTAGACACGTTCCCATGAGGGGGAAAGGAAGGGCATCCAAAGCAAGAGCTCCCTGGATCGCTAAACATATAGGGTGAAGCAGACCATGGCCCATGCTTAGAAAAAATCCAACAGCTGCCGACACCAATCGGCCAACAACGGGCAGTGGTGGCTGCTGTCTCCAAAATCAAACCGAAAGATCTGGGCCTTTGCTGGGACAATCTAGCTGAGGACCCCATTCCCTCTGCTCCTTCTGCTCCGCCTCCACCGAACAAGGATGGCAAAGCAAACAAAGCAAACAAGGCAATACCAGTGTGTGTGTGGTCACTCGGGACAATGCTGCCCGTCAGCCTCAGCACCAGACTGAAGAGGAGGTGGAAGGCGTCCAATCCTTCTCCTCGACCACTACTGACAGCAGGAAATGGTCACCACTGTTATGTTCGTAAATTAATAGATGTTTTCACTATGAAGAGCTAGCTTTTGCTAGTCATTTATTCAGCCATGTGGACTAGTATGCAGTATCCATCTTGACTAGTGCCTTGTGGGTAGCCCATTACTAAACATACAGTTCCACCTAGTGTACCATTCTAGAATGACATGTTACTGATCATTACATCCCCCTTTCTTTGAGGTTAAACAAAATCAATATCAATCAATATCAATCAATCATAATGACATAAACATCTTCACAACAGTCAACACATTTTCAAAGCTTTACTTTATGAACTCTAAGCTTTTCATTCTTTTGTTATAGTTTTCTTTGTACTCAAAGATGAAATCTATCAGGCTTTTTTACTTCACGTGTGGATCTTCTCAGCACAGGTAAGTCTGATGTGTTTGCATGAGAGCCTGTATGTGTGTTTGTGTTAGATTGTTCTGGTTGTGAGTCACAAGATTCAGTTGCGGCATTGTCATCGATTTGCTCTTGGATAGTTTCTTGTGTTTTCAGGAGGGAATGGCGGTTCCTCCTGAGAATCTGTCCTTCCTCAGTTCCTCAAGAACTGTAGCTTTCCTGTTCCATGCATCTGGATCCTCAATCCTGAAAACATCATCCCTTGTCAATGGTTTCAGAGTTTTGGATGACTTGTTATAGTGTGATTTCTGTTTCAGCTTTAACAGTTGAAGTCTCTGTCTCAGTTCCTTACTCTGCTTTTCTTTTGCACAGCAGGGTAGCGTGGTACGCAACTCGCGACCCATTAGGAGTCCAGCAGGTGAAGAACCAGAGTCTAAAGGTAAGGCTCGGTAGCTCAGCAGGGCGAAATAAGGATCAGACTTGCTTTCTGTAGCTTTCTTCAGTAGCTGTTTGAGAACTTGAACACCTTTCTCTGCCTTACCATTCGACTGAGCATACAGAGGACTGGATGTGATGTGCTGAAAGTCATAATGTGCTACAAACTGTTGCCACTCCTTACAGTTGAAGCATGGACCATTGTCGCTAACGGCAATCCTGGGAATTCCATGTCTGGCGAAGATGGATTTAACATGCATTATGACACTGCTTGCTGATGTGCTTGAGAGCAGTGCCATCTCAGGATAGTTAGAATAGTAGTCAATCACTATTAGATAGTCTTTACCATTCAAATGAAAAAGGTCCATACCAACCTTTTGCCATGGTGCTGTTGGTAAGTCAGCTACTATCATTGGTTCCTTTGCTTGTTTGTTTTGGTGTTTCTGACATGTCTCACATTTGCCTATCATGTTCTCAATGTCCTTATTTATGCCAGGCCAATAAATAGTGTCTCTTGCTCTCCTTTTGCATTTTTCAATTCCGAGGTGTCCCTCGTGGATCCTTTTGAGCATGTCTTGACGTAGAGCCTGTGGAATGACTATTCTGTTTTGTTTTAGTAATAGTCCACTTGCGACACTCAACTCTGATCTGATGTGATAGTACTTTGGACAGGAACCTTCTGGCCAACCATGATGAATGTTCTCTATTACTGTTTGTAACACTGTATCTTTTACTGTTTCTTCTGCTATTTGCTTTGATTTTGTGTCTGACACAGGCAACGCAGCAGTGACCATACTCACATGAACATCCACGTCTTCCTCAGTAGAGCTCACATGACTCATTGTGGGTGCTCGGGATAGTGCATCTGCTAACACTATCGGCTGAAAATTCAGTAGCCTTAGCGCCTCATTTGAGGCGCTAGAGGGCCTTGCGCCGGAGTTATGGCCAGTAGTGAAATTCCCTGGGGCCCTAAATCGGCGTTGCTCCGGTAGCGCTGCGCCGGCACCGATGACGTCATCGGTGTGCGCAGCGTCCTGGTTGCCGTGGTAACCCGCCCGAACTCCGAAATTGAGTTGCGGCCGCCTCGCTCGTGGCAGCCGCAACCAGCGTTTTGTCAGAGGTGCCTTACTGCAGTTAGCGCCGGCGCATTAAAGGCCCCGCGGCGGCCGACCGCTTTCCCGCCGGCCGCCTGCCCGCAGCTCCCTCCCTGGACTTCTCTCCCCCCACCCCCCCCAGAACAGATGCAAGCCCGGCACTTGTCCGAGGTGCCGGGCTCATTTTTAAGCAGATTTGCGCGGGCCGCGGCCGGGTGCAGGCAGCTCCTCCTTAACGGAAGGAGGAGGCCTGCACTTCCCCAGCCTGCCGCACCGCATCGGGTGCCGCAGCGCCGGAATTGCGGCGCGAAATAGCAGTTAGCGCCCTTTTCCAGGCGCTAAGACCCTTCAGTAGCGCCGGCAGCCATTTGGGCGCGGCGCCACTGAATTTTTGGCGCGCGCAGGGGACTTAGCGCCGGCACTAATTTCCGGCGCTAAAGCCCTGGCTAAGCCAAAACCCAATTTCTAGGCCTATGTGTTTGCCTGGTGTGTAGATCAGTTCAAAGTCATATCTTTGCAGCTTCATCATGAGTCGTTGAATCCTTGGAGACATCTCATTCAGATTTTTTTTAATGATGGCAACCAGTGGGCAGTGGTCTGTCTCAACTGTGAAGGTGGGAAGTCCATATATGTAGCCATGGAACTTTTCTAGTCCAACTACCAAGCCTAGACATTCCTTTTCAATCTGGGCGTATCGACACTCAGAATCAGTCATAGACCTGGAGGCATAGGCAACAGGCTTCCAATCTTCACCCTCTGCTTGAAGCAAGACTGCACCTAGGCCATCTTTTGATGCATCCATTGACACTTTGATTCTCTTTGTTGTGTCAAAGAAGGTGAGTACAGGTGTGGTTGTCAGCACTGTTTTGAGGTTCATCCACTCTTGTTCATGTCTTTCTGTCCATGCGCACTCATTTGTTTTATGTAGCAGGTCTTGCAGACAGGCTGTCTTAGCTGACAAGTTAGGAATGAACTTTCCAATGAAGTTTATCATCCCCATGATGCGTAGCACTCCTTTTTTGTCAGTGGGTTGGGGCATGTTGAGTATGGCGTTTACTTTTTCCATATCTGGCTCTATTCCTTTACCAGATAGATTATCTCCTAGGAAAGTGACTTCCTGGATGCCAAACTGACACTTGGTTTTGTTGAGCTTCAGTCCATTCCGGCGTATGTTCTGTAGCACTTTAGTCAGTCTCTCATTGTGTTCTTTCAGTGTGGAGCCCCAGATGATGATGTCATCAACATGGGCCCGAAATCCTTCCAGACCTTCAATTATGTGTTCCATTGCTCTATGAATGATTTCAGATGCAGATATTATCCCGAAAGGCATTCTGAGGAAACAATACCTGCCAAATGGTGTGTTGAAGGTACAGTATTTGGTGCTCTCTTCATCCAATTTTAGTTGCCAAAATCCTTGTGAGGCATCGAGCTTTGTGAAGTATCTGGCACCTGACATTTCACTGGTGATTTCTTCTCGCTTGGGAACCTGGTAGTGTTCATGTTTTATGTTTGCATTTAAGTCCTTTGGATCCATGCATACTCTTAGATCATTGTTCTTTTTCTTTACACATACCATGGAGTTAACCCAGTCTGTTGGCTCATCAACTTTCCTGATGACTCCTAGTGTGGTCATTCTGTCCAGTTCATTCTTGAGCCGGTCACGCAGGGGTGCTGGAACTCTCCGTGGAGCATGTACCACTGGCTGTGCATCCTCCTTTAGCTGGATCTTGTAAGTGAATGGTAGAACTCCAAATCCTTTGAACACATCCTGGAAATTACTCACTACAGAATCCACTGAGTCATCTGGTCTGCTTATGGCACAGTTTATACGGTAGACTCTCTTGACCAGTTCTAAGTCCTCACAAGCTTTGTCACCTAGTAGTGAATCAAGTCCTTCAGCCACAACAGAAAACATGAGATGATGCACTTTGTCTTTGACTGTCACTTTAAGTGTGCATGCGCCTAAGCTACCTATTTTCTGTCCATTATAGTTCTTCAGTAGTACTGACTTTTTCTGTATTTTGGGCTTTTCTTTCATATTTTTAATGTCACTCATACTGATTAAATTTGCTTTTGCCCCAGTGTCTAGTTTCAATGTAACTAATGCTCCATTTACCTGCAGTGGCATTATCCATTTGTCCTCTTTTACTGCATTAACTTTATGTTCAGCATTGTCCATTCCTGAGGACTGCACATTTTCTGTATCCTTTTCGATATTGTCACATGACACCATTACTACAAAAAATGTCTCACTTAAATCAGTGTCCTCAATCACATTGACTTGTTGCCCTTTCTTTATTTTTACTTTTGAAAAGCATTGTTTGGCAAAGTGCTTCTTTCCATTACATTTTGTGCACATTTTCCCAAACGCTGGGCATTGTCTTGACTGGTGCTGGTAACCACAGCATTTACAATTAAAAATTCCATCCTCCGATTGCTTTGCATTTCTGTTCTGCCCCTGTTTCTTCCCCTTGTAGGACACAGCACTGACAGCAGCACAGTCACTCATTACAGTCGCATTATTATTAATTTCACTGAAAGTCTTAGTGTGCTGTTGAGCTAGCTCACTGGCATGGCATATTTTCACAGCATCCTCCAATGTTAGTTCGGTTTCTCTCAACAAACGTTCCCTGACTTTCTTATCATGAATACCAAACACAATCTGGTCACGAATCATGGATGATTTCAGCTCAGAGAAATTATATGTCTGTGCTTTCAGTTTCAGATCTATCAAAGCTCTCACAAAGCTATCAAAAGTCTAATTTTGCTGCTGTGCCCGTGAATGGAACACGTGCCTCTCATAGGTCTCGTTCTTTTTGGGAGAACAATGTGTATCAAGCTTCTTTAGCACATCGTCCATTTTTTCTCTGTCCTCCTCTTGATTAAATACAAATGTATTAAATACCTCTATCACCTGCGGGCCTGCAACCGTGAGCAGTAACGCTATTTTCCTTGCATCTGGCATCGTACCGAACCCGATGGCTGCAATGTAGAGTTTGAATTGTTGTTTGAAAGTTCACCAATTGCAGTTTACATTCCCCGTGAGTTTCAAACCCTCCGGTGGCTTCAAATTCTCCATGTCACGTTTCACAATATTCAGCAGATATTACCAATCCTGGTACCATGTTATGTTCATAAATTAATAGACGTTTTCATTATGAACAGCTAGCTTTTGCTAGTCATTTTTTCAGCCATGTGGACTAGTATACAGTATCCATCTTGACTAGTGCCTTGTGGGTAGCCCACTACTAAACATACAGCTCCACCTAGTGTACCATTCT
The DNA here is from genome assembly GCF_052327205.1 of Somniosus microcephalus. Classification (NCBI taxonomy): domain Eukaryota; kingdom Metazoa; phylum Chordata; class Chondrichthyes; order Squaliformes; family Somniosidae; genus Somniosus; species Somniosus microcephalus. The sequence goes on along the minus strand of NC_140987.1, from coordinate 323,983,521 downwards.
AGAATGACATGTTACTGATCATTACAACCACCACCACACATAGGCCCCTTTCTGCTGTTGAGGTCAGGTTACTAAAGGATGACCTAGGGATGGTGGACATGAACACCAGCCCCCTCAACCTCAGGCAGCCATGGAGGATTTTTATAATCCATGGTGCATGCAACAAGACCTGGACGACGTTCAGGCTTGGGCTGGCAAGTAGCAGGTAACATTCACAGAAATGTCAGGCAATGACTATCTCCAAATAGCGAGAGTCTAACCACCTTCCCTTGATATTCAAAGGCATTACCATCGCCAACTCCCCGACCATCAACATCCTGGGGGTCACCATTGACCAGAAACTTAACTGGACCAGCCACATAAATACTGTGGCAACAAGAGCAGGCCAACAACACTCAAGAAGCTCGCCACCATCCAGGACAAAGCAACCCGCTTGATGGGCACCCCATCCACCACCTTAAACATTCACTCCCTCCACCACCGGCGTACCGTGGCTGCAGTGTGTACCATCTACAAGATGCACTGCAGCAACTCACCAAGGCTTCTTCGGCAGCACATCCCAAACCCGCGACTTCTTCCACCTAGAAGGACACGCATGGGAACACCACCACCTACAAGTCACACACCATCCTGACTTAGAAGTATATCACCGATCCTTCATCGTCGTTGTGTCAAAATCCTGGAACTCCCTCCCTAACAGGAGTGTGGGAGTACCTTCACCAGACAGACTGCAGCGGTTCAAGAAGGTGACTCACCGCCACCATCTCAAGGTCAGTAAAGGATGGGCAATAAATTCTGGCCTTGCCAGCGATGCCCACATCCCATAAGTGAATAAAAAATGGTTTTTTAAAATCACCCACCCAGAATTAGAAGGGGACCATGTTAAACAGGTCCTCCTGGGTGCATGTTCCTCAGAATTAAAACAAAAAAAAGGATCTGGACATTCTGGTGTTTGGCGTGATAGAGGATATTGAGGTAGAGCTATGCCAAGAACTAGAGGAGGAGGGTATAGACTTCCACCAGGTCCTATCTAGCACCAAACAGGCCCTACCAAAAGCCCGAGTGCCTTCACGCATAAACTCCATGACATTTTCCAGCACACCAGGGGCGATGGAGGGACCACTTTAACTCCCCGGGCTTTAAAATCCTGTTTGTGAACAGCCTCCAACAATTGGTCCGTAATGCGCTGGGCGTTTACTCTCCATAGACACCCCGTGGGAACAAGTACGCACCCATGCCAGAACTGCTTGTGATCAGCCCTGTGCCAATATCCCTGGGATACCTGCTAAAGTTCCAGTAGCGTCCGTCGAAGGCCCGCTGTCTAACCCAAAGTCAGGGCCGTTCAAACTCCCATGGCAGGAAAAGGTGCCTCGGTGCGTTGCTCCATCTGCCAGCATCTAGACCACTATGCCTGTCAATGCAACAACAACCCCCCAAGGCAAGCAGACCCTGAGTCGGTCCCGGTGGAAGAGCGACTAGGGAGAATAGAGGCTGCCTCTATTCGCTCTAGTTGTTCTTCGACCGGGTCGGGCTCCCAGTCCGATGGACAAAGCCCTGGAAAAATTAGCGCCACCGCGCCAGAAATTGAGTCTTTGCGCACCAAGAAGGAAGCGGGGCGCTACTGGAAGCACCACGCATCCCTCTTGGGGCGCTGCGAGTTAATATCGTGGCGCTATGAAGGTATTGCAGGCCTTCCTCCCCTTCTCAAAGGGGAGGGGCCTTGCGCAGCGCGACCCAGGGACCAGCTAGGCCCCGGGGGATTGGGAGTGCTGGCAAAAGAGCTGGCACTATGTGGGGGGGGGGGGGCGTTTCAGGAGGCATATTAAAATGCATCCTGTATAAAGTATTTTACAGAATTTGTATACAGTAGTAAATCTTAATGCGCATCCTGTGGCATTATTTACATTAATTCGGAGGAAGTGCTCTTTCTGAAGTCATGAGATGCACTGAGAGGATATGCTGTCGGGTTTGTAAGGGTTGAAGAGGTGGTGTGCTAGGTGTTGAGGAGACTGAGGGAGTGAGCAGCTGTGGGAGGGTGGCGAGTTGTTTGGGGAGAGGAGCAAATAGGAAAAGGAAGAACTTGCATTAGTATAGCAGCTTTCACATCCTCAGGACGGCCCAAAGCGCTTTACAGCCCATGAAGTGTAGTCATTGTTGTAATGTAGGAAACGCGGCAGCCAATTTGCCCACAGTGAGCTGCCACAAACAGCATTGAAATAAATGACCAGTTAATCTATTTTAGTGATGTTTATGTTCAAAGAATGGAGAGATTGTGAGTAATTGGGGGGGCTGGGAACTGCTTTTGGAACTATTTGGGGGATTGAGGTAGTGGGTGCTCAGGGAGAGTGGGCTGGGGTTAATGAGAATTCAGGTTGGTGGTGGGGGGGAGTGAGTATTTAGGGAGGAAATAATGGGTATAGGAGGTAGTGAGTAGCTGAAGGGGGAATGAGCAGTGTGGATGGCGAGGAGCTGGGAGCGGTTATTGGCGAGTCGCTGGGAGCGGTTATTGGCGAGGAGCTGGGAGCGGTTATTGGCGAGTCGCTGGGAGCGGTTATTGGCGAGTCGCTGGGAGCGGTTATTGGCGAGGAGCTGGGAATTGGAGGGAGTGTAGAATAGGAGAGAAGCAACTGTGGCAATCTGAAATAAATAAATGCAGAGGAATAAAGTTAGAAGGGAGGGCTGAAAGAAAGAAAGAGTAATGGAGCCAGCTGGAAACACATTTGCAAAGGTAGAGAAAAGAGGATATAAATAATAAAGAAAGAAATGGAGAGGAATGGAAGGCTGAGGCTGTAAAGAATGGGATAGTGCAGTGGGTGGTCTGTGCAATACTGAGAGGAAGGAAGAGAAGGAAAAAACTTCCTGTTGGGAAAAGAGGGAAGGAGAGGGCGTGGCCCAAGGCTGGAAGGAGGAGTGCAGTGAGCTGGGCAGTGGTGGCAAATGCGGGGGATAAGTGGCCATTTGAGAGAGTTAGGGTTGGAAGAGCATGGTAATGACAGGTGCTACAAAGGTTCACTAAATTGATTCCTGGGATGAGAGGACTGTCCTATGAGGAGAGATTGAGTAGAATGGGCCTATATTCTCTTGAGTTTAGAAGAATGAGAGGTGATCTCATTGAAACGTCTAAAATTCTTAAAGGTCTTGACAGGTTGGTGTTGAGAGGCTGTTTCCCCAGCTGGAGAGTCTGGAACCAGGGATCATAGTCTCAGGATAAGGGCTCGGCCATTTAGGACTGAGATGAGGAGAAATTTCTTCACTCAGTGGGTGGTGAGGCTTTGGAATTCTCTACCCCAGTGGGCTGTGAAGGCTCAGACATTGAGAATATTCAAGACTGAGATCACAGATTTTTGGCCACTAAGGGAATCAAGGGATATGGGGTTTGGGTGGGAATGTGGAGTCGATGTAAAAGTTCAGCCATGATCTTAAAAGTTGCATTTGGGCATGAGAAATTTATTAGAGAACACCAAGATGGAACCGAGGAGAGAAAAGATTTTTCTGAGATGTTTTGATTGATTCATTTAGGTAATCTTGCTTCTTTATACAAGTTAGTACAAGCAAATACATTCATATAGCACTGAAAAGAAGTGGAACACATTTTTGTGACCCAATAAGTGGAAGGAAATTTAGATATGTTGATAAATTTGGACATTGTAAGGGCCAGCATAAATGTGACTGAGAACTGTTACATAAAAGTACTAGCTGGAGTGCCCGGCGGTGCGAGGCTTTTTTGAGGGCATGTTGTTGTTGGAAGAGAGAGAGAGAGCGACTGGGGCGGGGGGAAGAGAGAGAGCGACTGGTGGGGGGGAAGAGAGAGAGCGACTTGGGGGAAAGAGAGAGAGCGACTGGGGGGGAAGAGAGAGAGCGACTGGGGGGAAGAGAGAGAGCGACTGGGGGGGAAGAGAGAGCGCGACTCGGGGGGGAAGAGAGAGAGCAACTGGGGGGGAAGAGAAATGGCGACTGGGGGGAAGAGAGAGAGCGACTGGGGGGAAGAGAGAGAGCGACTCGGGGGGAAGAGAGAGAGCGACTGGGGGGAGAAGAGAGAGAGCGACTGGGGGGAAGAGAGAGAGCGACTGGGGGGAAGAGAGAGCGCGACTGGGGGGAAGAGGAGGGAAGGGGGAAAGGGGGGGAAAGGGGGGGAGGGGGAAGGGGGAAGGGGAGGGGGAAGGGGGGAAGGGGAGTGGGGAGGGGAAGGGGGAAGTGGAGGGGAGGGGGAGGGGGGAGGGGAGGGGAAGGAGGAGGGGGAGGGGAGGGGGAAGGGGGGAGAGGGGAGGGGGAAGGGGGGGAGGGGGGAAAGGGGAGGGGAGGGGAGGGGGAGAAAGGGGAGGGGAGGGGAGGGGAGGGGGGAAAGGGATGGGAAGGGAGGGGGGAAAGGGGAGGGGAGGGGGGGAAGGGGGGGAAGGGGGGAGGGGGCGGGGGAGGAAGGGGAGGGGGAGGGGGAGAGGGGAGGGGGAGGGGGGTGGGGGGGAGGGGGAGAGGGAGAGGGAGGGGGGAGGGGAGGGGGGCATGGGAGGGGGGAGGGGAGGGGGAGGGGAGGGGGGAGGGGGAGAGGGGAGGGGGAGGGGAGGGGGAGGGGAGGGGGAGGGGGAGGGGGAGGGGAGGGGGAGGGGGAGGGGAGGGGGAGGGGGAGGAGCGGGAGAGGAGGGGGGAGAAAGGGAGGGGGAGAAAGGGAGGGGGTAGCCAGCAGACCCTCTCCCCTTTGCCGGCGATGGCTCCGCTGAGCTCCGTGCCGCCCCACGCACTGACATGCCGAGCGCAGCGCCCCGGTCAGCCCGAGCCTTGAGACGGCCGATTGCGGCTGGCCGGGCCCGGTTGCCTTGGTAACCCTCCTCCCCTCTCCGCCTCCCGACCTCCGGGACCGGGCCTGGGCTTGAGACGGCCGATTTCGGCTGGCGAGCCCGGTTGCCGGTTGCCCGCTCCCCTCCCGAGCCCTGCCCCCCCCCGCTAACCTGCTCGCTTCCCTCTGGCTGCGCTCTGTGTGGAGGTGCACGTGCGCCTTGCAGCACGAGCGCGAATGAAGCCCCAGCCAGCCTTTACCAAGATGGCTGGCCGCTGGTTCGGAATCGGGCCCAGCGGGGGGGTGGGGGATGAGGGGTGGGAGGAGCTTGCCACAAAACAATTGCCTAGGGTCCAGCATGGCTGACAACAGACACCCAGGCTTCGAGGCCTACCTGCAAAAACGGGGAAAGGTAGGAAAATTAATGAGATTAGATAAAAGATTTAGAAAGTAATTAACTTTTTTTTAAAACGCAGAAAGCGGGAAAAAGGAATGAAAAGTTTGGAATCAAGATGGCGGCGACTCACCTCGGTTCAGAACGATAAGGCCCGCCCACGCACGCACCGATTGGTCAACCGTCAGGTCACCGAAGCGTAGGATTGGTCAATCGTCCCGTCACTTGACTCTAGGAGGGCCCGCCCGCACGCGCCAGGAATCCGCCCCCGCCACGCAGCGATTGGTCCGCCGTTGGGTCGCTTGACCGTACGATTGGTCGACCTCGACGTCACTCGATGCTAATGAGCAGATAATGAGCGGAATGTTGAACGTTTTTTGGATACCGCGGGCGCAATTTTTGTCTGGCCGAAACATAAATACACTTATGACGGTTCTGGAAACGTAAGCTTTCTTTCGATGTAACACACGGTAGGTACACTCTATAACTTTTGAGTTTATACAATACAGACAGACAGACGGAATGACAGACAGACAGATGTAACTTTTATATATATAGACTAGCTGGAGTGCCCGGCGGTGCCGAGGCTTTTTCGAGGGCATGTTCTTGTTGGAAGAGAGAGAGCGACTGGGGGGGAAGAGAGAGAGCGACTGGGGGGGAAGAGAGAGAGCGACTGGGGGAAGAGAGAGAGCGACTCGGGGGGAAGAGAGAGAGCGACTGGGGGGGAAGAGAGAGCGCAACTGGGGGGGAATAGAGAGAGCGACTGTGGGGAAAGAGAGAGAGCGACTGGGAAGGGGGAAGGAGGGGGGAAGGAGGGGGGGAAGGAGGGGAAAAGGAGGGGGGAAGGAGTGGGGGGGAAGGAGCGGGGGAAAGGGGAAGGGGGAAGGGGGAGGGGGGCAAGAGGGGGGGAAGGGGGGAAGGAGGGGGGAAGGGGGGCAGGGGAAGGGCTGGAGAGAGAGCACAATTGGGGGGAAGGGGAAGGAGAGGGGAGGGGGAGGGCAGGGGGAGGGGAAGGGGAGGGGAAAGCGGAGGGGGAGGGGGAGGGCAGTGGGAGGGGAGGGGGAGGGGAGGGGGAGGGTGGGAGGAAGGGGAGGGGGGAGGAAGGGGAGGAGAGGGGGGAGGAGGGGGGAGGAGGGGGGAAGGGAGGGGGGTAGGGAAGGGGGAGGAAAGCGGGGGTAGGAAGAGGAGGGGAGGGGGGAAGGGGAGGGAGAAGGGGGGGAGGAAGGGGGGGAGGGGGATGGGAGGGAGGGAAGGGGAGGGGAGGGGGGAGTGGGAGAGGAGGGGAGGGGGAGAGGGGAGGGAAGGTGGAGAGGGGAGGGGTGGGGGAGAGGGGAGGGGTGGGGAAGGGTGGAGGGGTGGAGGATGTGGGGGAAGAAGTGGGGGAGAAAGGGAGTGGGGGAGCCAGCAGACCCTCTCCCCACTGCCGGCGATGGCTCTGCTGAGCTCCGTGCCGCCCCACGCACTGACATGCCGAGCGCAGCGCCCCGGTGAGCCCGAACCCCGCCCTCCCGAGACCGGGCCTGAGACGGCCGATTGCGGCTGGCCTGGCTTGGTTGCCTTGGTAACCCTCTTCCCCTCTCCGCCTCCCGATCTCCGGGCCTGGGCCTGAGACGGCCGATTGTGGCTGGCTGGGCCCGATTGCCTTGGTAACCCTCCTCCCCTCTCCGCCTCCTGATCTCCGGGCCTGGGCCTGAGCGGCCGATTGCGGCTGGCCGGGCTCGGTTGCCTTGGTAACCCTCTACCCCTCTCCGCCTCCCGATCTCCGGGCCTGGGCCTGAGACGGCCGATTGTGGCTGGCTGGGCCTGGTTGCCTTGGTAACCCTCCTCCCCTCTCCGCCTCCTGATCTCCGGGCCTGGGCCTGAGCGGCCGATTGCGGCTGGCGAGCCCGGTTGCCGGGGTAACCCTCTCCGCTTCCCCTCCCTCCCGAGCCCCGCCCCCCCCCGGAATGAAGCGCGAGGAGGTTGCAGTGAGCCCAGCCAGCCTTTACCAAGATAGCTGGCCGTTGGTTCAGAATCGGGCCCAGCAGGGGGGTGGGGGGGGTGAGGGGTGGGAGGAGCTTGCCACAAAACAATTGCCTAGGGTCCAGCATGGCTGGCAACAGACGCCCAGGCTTCGAGGCCTACCTGCAAAAACGGGAAAAATTGGAAGGAAAATTAATGAGATTAGATAAAAGATTTAGAAAGTAATTAACTTTTTTTAAAAACAATATCGCCTAGAGATTGGGTTGGGGCGCCAAAGTGGCGCAAAAGTCGCCTAAGCGCAGGATTTAGCGCAGCGATCAGAGTGATACCGATCAACAGAAATTCAGTTTCAGTGCCCCTCGAGGGAGACGGGGCGAGGCTCGAGGCGCTCCACGTCCCTCTTAGGGCGCTGAAACTGATTATCGCAGCGTAACATGCCGCAGCGCCACATGCTGCGGCACGGCACGCTGCGGTACTGCAGGCCTTCCTCCCACTGTTAAGAGGGAGGTCCCTGCAACAGTGCGATCCCCGATCGTGAGTGCCGGCAAATGAGCCCGGCACCAAGGAGAAGTGCCGGGTTCTCGGGAAACAGCCGGCAATGCCGCGGGGGGGGGGGGTTAGGAGGCCGGGGACAGAGGCCCCGCACCTCCACCTTAACTTGCGCCACTGCCGGCAGAGTAAGGCCCCGTGAACCGGGCGCGGGTAGCGAGCGGCGCAACTGCACCGTTCGCTACCAAATATCGCGAACGGGGCACAAATGGGGCGTTGCGCACACTGATGACATCATCGGTGGTGGCGCAGCGCAAATGTCTAACGCCACCATTAGCGCCCCTACTGAATATCGCCGGAGACGCAGCCAGTGGCGCTACAGCCACTGACTTTCTCTTTAGGCGCTAACAGGTGGCGCTACTCGCCCAATTTCTCCCCCTATGTGTTTTAAAAGCAACTTTTTTTTTAAAGACGCAGAAAGCGGGAAAAAGAAATGAAAAGTTTGGAATCAAGATGGCGGCGACTCACCTCAGTTCAGAACGATAAGGCCCGCCCACACACGCACCGATTGGTCGACCGTCAGGTCACCGAAGCGTAGGATTGGTCAATCGTCCCTTCACTCGACTCTAGGAGGGCCCGCCCGCACGCGCCAGGAACCCGCCCCCGCCACGCAGCGATTGGTCGACCGTCGGGTCGCTCGACCGTACGATTGGTCGACCTCGACGTCACTCGATGCTAATGAGCGGATAATGAGCGGAATGTTGAATGTTTTTTGGATACCGTGGGTGCAATTTTTGCCTCGCTGAACCGTAAATATGCTTATGACGGTTCTGGAATCGTAAGCTTTCTTTCGATGTAACACACGTGTAGGTACGCTCTATAACTTTCGAGTTTATACAATACAGACAGACAGACGGAATGACAGACAGAGAGATCGACTGCTTTATATATATAGACTAGCTATAGTGCCCGGTGGTGCTGAGGCTTTTTCGAGGGCATGTTGTTGTTGGAAGAGAGAGAGCGACTGGGGGAGAGAGAGGGAGCGACTTGGGGGGAAGAGAGAGAGCGACTTGGGGGGAAGAGAGAGAGCGACTGGGGGGGAAGAGAGAGAGCGACTGGGGGGGAAGAGAGAGAGCGACTGGGGGGGAAGAGAGAGAGCGGCTGGGGGGGAAGAGAGAGAGTGACTGGGGGGGAAGAGAGAGAGCGGCTGGGAAGGGGGGAAGGGGGGGAGAGAGAGCGCGACTGGGGGGAAGGGGAAGGGGAGGGGGAGTGGAGGGGGAGGGGAGGCGGAGGGGGGGAGGGGAGGGGAGGGGAGGGGGAGGGGGTAGGGGAGGGGTGGGGAAGGGGAGGGGTGGAAGGGGAGGGGAGGGGGAGTGGGAGGAGAGGGGGAGGGGAGGGGGAGGGGAGGGGGGAGTGGGGAGGAAGGGGAGGGGAGGGGAGGGGGGAGGAGGGGGGGTGGAGGGGGTGAGGGGAGGAGGAAGGGGAGGGGGTAGGAAGGGGAGGGGGAGGGGGGAAGGGGAGCGGGGAGGGGGGGAGGAAGGGGGAGTGGGAGGGGAGGGAGGGGAGGGGGAGGAGTGGGAGAGGAGGGGGGAGAGGGGAGGGGAGGGGGAGAGGGGAGGGGTGGGGGAGAGGGGAGGGGTGGAGGAGGTGGGGGAAGGAGGGGGGGAGAAGGGGAGTGGGGGAGCCAGCAGACGCTCTCCCCACTGCCGGCGATGGCTCTGCTGAGCTCCGTGCCGCCCCACGCACTGACAGCCAAGCGCAGCGTCCCGGAGAGCCCGAGCCCCGCCCTCCCGAGACCGGGCCTGAGACAGCTGATTGCGGCTGGCCGGGCCCGGTTGCCTTGGTAACCCTCCTCCCCTCTCCGCCTCCTGATCTCCGGGACTGGGCCTGAGACGGCCGATTGCGTCTGGCCAGGCCCGGTTGCCTTGGTAACCCTTCTCCCCTCTCCGCCTCCCGATCTGCGGGACTGGGCCTGAGCGGCCGATTGCAGCTGGCGAACCCAGTTGCCGGGGTAACCCTCTCCACTCCCCCTCCCCTCCTGATCCCCGCCCCCGCCGAATGAAGCGCGAGGAGGTTGCAGTGAGCCCAGCCAGCCTTTACCAAGATGGCTGGCCGCTGATTCGGAATCGGGCCCAGCGGGGAGGTTGGGGGGTGAGGGGTGGGAGGAGCTCGCCACAAAACAATTGCCTCGGGTCCAGCATGGCTGGCAACAGACGCCCAGGCTTCGAGGCCTACCTGCAAAAGCAGGGAAAGGTAGGAAAATTAATGAGATTAGATAAAAGATTTTGAAAGTAATTAACTTTTTTTTAAAACAATATGGCTTAGAAATTCAGTGGGCTGCGCCACCAGTTTGCACCCAAAGAGGGCACTCAGTGGCTTTAGCGCCACTGGCCACACCACCCGTGATATTTAGCGGGGCGCTAATGGCGACGTTAGCCTGTAGCGCTGCGCCGCCACCGATGACGTCATCGGTGTGCGCAGCGCCCCGCTCCCGCCCCCGATGACCATATTTGGTCGCGCCCGTCTCTTTAACGCCGGTAGCAAATCGCGACCGGTTCACAGGGCCTACCTGTGGTGGTGGTGGCGCTAGTTAAGGTGGAGGTGCGGGGTGGCCGCTTTTTCGGTGGCCGCCTGCCAGCACCTCCATCCCCGGCCTCCTAAACACCCCCCCGCGGCATTGCCGGCTGTTTCCCGAGAGCCCGGCACTTCTCCTTGGAGCCGGGCTCATTTGCCGGCACTCGCGAGCGGGGATCGCGCTGTTGCAGGCACCTCCCCCTTAACAGTGGGAGGAAGACCTGCAGTACCGCAGCGTGCCGTGCCGCAGCGTGTGGCGCTGCGGCCCTTAGCGCGCCGATATTCAGGGTGAGCGCCCCAAGCGGGGCGCGGGGAGCCTCGAGTAGCGGCTCGCTTCCGTTTGGGGCGCAGAAACTGAATATTGGGATGGCGCAAGGGGCTCCGCTCGCAGCGGTAATTCTGGCGCCCAGGCATGCTTGGCGCCCCAAACGGCGCCCAACTGAATTTTTAGCCCTATGTGTTTTAAAAGCAACTTTTTTTTAAAGACGCAGAAAGCGGGAAAAAGAAATGAAAAGTTTGGAATCAAGATGGCGGCGACTCACCTCGGTTCAGAACGATAAGGCCCGCCCACACAAGCACCGGTTGGTCGACCATCAGGTCACCGAAGCGTAGGATTGGTCAATCGTCCCGTCACTCAACTCTAGGAGGGCTCGCCCGCATGCGCCAGGAACCCGCCCCCGCCACGCAGCGATTGGTCGACCGTCGGGTCGCTCGACCGTACGATTGGTCGACCTCGATGTCACTCGATGCTAATGAGT